>NC_056566.1:17214395-17242165 GCF_013358625.1 Macadamia integrifolia
GGGGGGGGGTGAGGTGGTGTTGTGGGACATTGTTCAGGGACTTGGATCATGGGTTTTTATTATGTGATTAAGTTTAATAAAGGGAGATGGTCCAATTTGCTTGGGTGTCTCCTAGAGTCCATTCATAAGTCCTTAAGTTAAAGTGAAGTTTGATTAAGATATAGTCAAGGAAGTCCTATGGTTTAGTTCAAAGAAGTTTATTTAATTTTCTATTGAATTCTAGGTTTTTCCATTTTTTTTTTTCAAGCCAATGAATAATTCCATTCTTTAGGCACTATTTCCAGTAGCCTCTTTCACAACCAATCCAGTCTGAGAATTCAATTCTGTGAGGTTTCTGATAGAACCAATTATCATCTGGAACAAATTATCCCGGTCAACTATGTTTCAGGTTAGGGGTCTTCAATCTACTTCCTGTGTCTGTTTCTATTTTTGATATAGTTCCAATTCTCTGTGAAGTTTCTGTTAGAACAAATTATCCCGGTAAACTACAGGGTTTCAGCTTAGTGGTCTTCAATCTATTTCATATCTGTTTCTGTTTTTAATATTGTTCCAATTCTCTGCACACATTCCTGCTGACTGGTCTGAGTTTCTTTTAGTATTTTTTGTTAAACAACTGGTTTGTTTATTGGTATTTCAGCCCATTTATTTGCTCTGGTTAACCATATATTACTATCCTGTTTTGCTGAACTGCAGTCAAAACTTCTTCCACTGCTCCTGTCTAGACTCGAGGAAAACCTTACTTTTCTCAACTGCATTAGCTGTTAAGACCTGTAGACCACTTATTTGAAGTCTGTTGCATGTTCTGATCTATATTGGGTTACTTTTTTAAATTTCTATTAAAATCTTGTTTTCTGAAATTTTCAGTATTGTTTCTTGTGTAATTTCAATTTTATTCTCCTCGTAGTTATTATTTGCTTCTCCTATTACAATTAGGAATTGAGACATTTTCCTGACTCTTGTAGAACTAGGATTCCTGGTCCCAGTGCAATTAGGATATGATTAGAATCCTCTTTTCATCAGTGGGACTTTGTTTGACTTTGTCCTGTACTCCTGTGTGGAGCCAAAGGAGAGGAGCTCAAACTCAAGTTATCAAGGTTCTCCTGTGCTTGGACTTGATGTAGTTCAGTACTTCAGCTCATATAGACTGAGCGTAATATTAATTTGATGTGAGAGCTGCGAAAATTTCTCACTGTAGGTCTATACTTCAACACGATTTTGTGCAGGTGTAAGTTTTGCAAATGTTATTAGTTTAATCCACCCTTATTGTAACACATAGCAGAGCCTGTTTTGACTCAAATTTGGCACATAAGCCAGGCTATATGTTGCTTAAATTTGGGCCTGACCTGACATGTCTTTTAGCAGATAATACTGCTAGCACTCTGATGCAATCTTCATGGAACTGCGTCATTGGTCTTATATACGTGCAACTCTTATTATTTGCCTGTCTGTTTTGTGAAAGTTGATTGAATTGCACTTATTTTGGTTTATGCAGGTATGAGTTGTTCATGGAAGCTTTCATCCATATCTCGGACAATATTGACAAGATCTATAAGCAACTTACGAAAAGCCACACACATCCACTCGGTGGGACAGCATATTTGAATCTAGAAAATGAGGATGATCCTTTCTTACATGGAATTAAGTATACTGCCATGCCACCAACAAAGCGCTTCCGAGATATGGAACAATTATCTGGTGGGGAGAAGACCGTTGCAGCACTTGCATTGCTGTTCTCCATTCACAGGTTTACTTCAACATTTATGAGCTTGCATGTTCATCTCTTTCATGTTCAACTTGATTGATGTGCATGAATGCACAATGATGACCTCAAATAAATTTCGTTTCCATATTTCTGTGTTTGGTTGATGAATCTTTGTGATTGATTTGGGGGTTTTTTTTTTTTCGTTACAATTTGTTTTTCATTTGGTGGAGAATCATTTTTTTTTTGGTGTGGGTTGGAGGCGGTGAGATAGTGGTATTTTAAGATGCTAATTTCGAATATTTTCACCAGTATTTTTGCTTTGGAAGAACATCTCTATTAACAGTGATTGCATCATGAAACCAGACTTGAACTTTTTTTGGTGTTCTGAATACTTGTAACTATTGAACCTTGCTCGTCTCTGGTCATGCATGTTAGTCCATGAACTAAGCAAATTTCGCCTTCCATGTACTGTGTTGCAGTTACAAACCTTCTCCATTTTTCATATTGGATGAAGTCGATGCTGCTCTGGACAATCTGAATGTTGCGAAGGTTGCTGGATTCATCAGAGCAAAGTCATGTGGAGCAAGGGGTAGTCAAGAATCTGATGGAGGGAGTAGTTTCCAAAGCATTGTGATATCATTGAAGGATAGTTTCTATGACAAAGCTGAAGCATTGGTTGGAGTTTATAGAGACGCAGAGAGAAGGTGAGTCCCCCACCCTCGCCCTCTTGTCTGTTGGCCAAACCTGTAAATCATACTTCCAGACTTCCAGTGCACCATATCTACTACCGGTAGAAGTTTCATTACTGATCCTTTCACTGTTTGCAGCTGTTCAAGAACACTGACCTTTGATCTGACCAAATACCGGGAGTCATGAGAAGCTCGGGGAAGATCGAATTGAATTAAGTTACTGTATATATCTTCTGATTTGTAAGTAGAAGCTACTCCATCTGTAAGATAATGCAAATTGCTGCTACCAAATGGCCTCAACCATTGAACTAAGTTTGCAGATTGTAGGTTGTTAATTGTATCTGTGCTTATAAAGATTACTGATTTAAGCGAGTCATGCTACTGTTCTTGTTTCTTGTAATTGAATAAACCAATTTAAGGTCTTCTGAAGGAACACTTGGAGTGGTTGCCCTCTGAAGCTCCTACGAGATATGCAATGATATCCCAAGGTGAGACTCATTGAATTTGTTATCTGGATTCCTTTACATATAATTGATTAATTTGAATAGAAATTAGATTTCAGGTTGGGATTGTGTGAAATTTATGTTAGATAATGTAGGCTGCCATATAAATGATGCATGACGCCATGACCCCAAAAAAGAATGACGAGTTGGCCTTTGTCCTGCACTCCAGCCCAACCCCCTTCCCCATAATTTATAAAATCTATCATGATTTTATTGGGAAGGTGACTCGCACGTTTTATTTTTATGCCATGCAGTGGAAGGGTGATGTGCATTAACCCTTTTTTTTTTGTAAGTGATCCGAATCCAAACGCACGTCTTAAGATGCCTTTGTACAGATTTATTTCTACCCCTTTCACATAATAAACAAAGGGGTTCGCATTGATATTCTCTCTTGACATCCTCTCTTCTATTGACCTTGCGAGAGTTCTATGTGAATGATACTATTTTTCAATCCTTCTTTGATGGTGTGCAAATTCTTTCTTACATTGGGCTTCTAAGAAACATTCCCCCTTAAATATAATAGGGAAGGATGAATGTCACTTGGTGGTGCATGCATGCCCTCTTATTGGCTTGCATGTCGGTGTATTTTTTTTTGGGTTATTTACAACGCCACCCCCTAGAGAATACCAATATTGGAGGGACATCTCCTCTCTTTCACCAAATTGGGCTCGGACCCCCAACCGTCAGTCAACATTATAGAATATACCCAGAATGTTGACATCAACAGTTTATATTTTTTATAAATGCCATTTTGCCCTTAAAAATAATGGAGTACTGAAATTGCCCTTAAAATGTTTTATTCCCAAAATTGATTGAAAACGTTGGAGAAGAAGATTGAACTCCCTTTTCAGATTGACGATTGCAACACCTTCTGGCGACGGCATCTACGGCGGCTGCGAATGCGCAGTGAAGGAAAAGGCCGCCAACGGTGATGCAGTGCCCCTTCCGGTGACAGCATCTACGGCGGCTGCGAATGCGCAGTGAAGGAGAAGGCAGCCAACGGTGATGCAGTGTTGAGAGAGAGAGAGAGAGAGAGAGAGAGCCAAATCTGTGCTTGTAATGGAGAAAGCACTTAGTTTCTCTTTGATGGTTCGTTTTTTGTAACGGATCTTGATTGTGTTTCCTTGGTGGAGACGGGAATTTTGCTTGGAAGTAACAATTCTTTCTTGTGCTGGAGAATCGTTGTGGTTTTCTTTGGCTTTTGTCGTGGTTTTTTCTCCTTCATGTACTGTCGCGATCTTCAGGATTTTTTTGGGGATCGTTTATTCGTATTTGATTCGAGAACCAGTGGAGGAAATGCTTAGAAATGGTGAAATCCTCTGTTTCTAAACATTCTAAGGATCGTCTTATTTCATCAATATACAAAATGGAGGTTCTAAGGAATGTTCAGTACCCGCTGCAATGTCACAGCCTATTCCTATTAGTGTTTTGGCTTCTGCCCTGGCAAATGCAACACCTAAGTAACAGAGGACGATGCTGGGTGAAAGTCTGTACCCGCTAGTTGATCAGCTTGAGCATGAAATGGCATCTAAAGTGATAGGAATGTTGCTGGAGCTGGACCAAACAGAGGTCTTGCATTTGCTTGAGTCATCAGAAGCTTTGAAAGCAAAGGTCCCAAAGGCCATGGAGGTTCTGAGGAATGTTCAGTAGCAAGCAAGCAGTCCAACTGACCAACTGGCCTCACTGTCGCTTGGTGACAACCTTGTTCCTTTAATGAATGTTTGACATACAGTTTGATTACTAGTGCTAGATTTTAAATAAACTATTTGAAGAGTGTTTATGATACACTCTTGATTTAGACGATCACCATCTTTCGGCGAAATCGTGAAGGAGAAGTATGTAGAGAAAGACATTGGCTTTCTTCATTCTCCACCGACAAATCTAATCGGTTTCTTTCCCTATTTTGATTTTTACATCTTCTCCTATCAGTTCATGGTTCCATCAAGTCAATCGGAGTTGGCAAATTATTTTGAAGCTAAGTTGAGATTGGCACTGCTTGTTCTCCTTTGATGGGTAGACGACTTCTTGGAAGAATTACCTTTCTTCATTGTTGTCAAAAATTCCAGACGAATTATCCAGTTTAGGTTCTTAGGGCATACTTCAATTTTCAGTGAATTTGGGTTTTCTACGGAAGATGGTTGGGAGTCCATGTATTCAGGTTTCCTCTTCTTCAGCCATTTTCGGTTGCAGAAACCTAAAATAATAGTTCTCTCTCTCTCTCAATTGTTGAAAGAGAGGGTAAATAGGGGTATTTTTGGAAAAATAAAAATAAGCAATTTATCATTGTTTTACTCATAAGGGCAAAAGTGTCATTTTACAACATTATGTAACCCTAACTGACGGCAAAGGGTCCAAGTCTAATTTGGTGAAAGAGAGGGGGTGTCCCTCTAATATTGGCATTCTCCAGGGGGTGACGTTGTAAATTATCCTTTTATTTATTTATTTTTTGATAGGTTGGGAGGAAAGTAGGTAACAGCTAGGAGACTCAAACTGAGACCTTCTAGTGAACATGTGTTTTTGACACACTACAGCTCATCAATTGCGCTAGGCAACTGTTGTTAAACATGGTAATATTTATTTACCCATATAACAACGACAGAGTTCGATGAACAAACAACATAGAGGAACACACCAGGATGACAACAAACATTCGAGGGTAACAAAGTTAGAAGAGCGACAAACACAAAGGTAGTGGCCGCTGAGAACCTTCCTCTTGTATAATACTAGAGAGAAGTACATTGGTTGGTGGTGTAAAATAGTCTTCCTACATGACTGTAAACTACTAATCATTACTCAAATTTTCGAATATCTAAAAAATATCTTTGAATTCGTGACCTTCTAAAATGTTTTCTCACCAATGGCAGTTATCCTTCCACTCTCACCCTATAATATTTTTTATGGGAGCTTTCTAAAATGTTTTCCACACATGGCAGTTATCCTTCAACCCTCACCCAATAAAATTTTTTGGAAAAAGAATTCTTCCTGGTTGTGCGGTCATGGCACTAGTGCAGGGTTAATGAAGGGTATATATAAGCATCAAGATGGGGTGGGTATTTTAGGTTTTATAGGGGGGAGGGTTTTATTTTGTCACCCTTTGTGTCTAGGTGCAAGGGGCTAGGTGCAAGGGGCTGTCTGACCAAGAAAAGTTCATTTCTCCATGCTCCATATAGTATTTATATAATGATAACAACTAAAGCCTTGTCCCAAATAAGAACACTAGGATAGCCTAGTGGTGGTAGCTTCGGCTTGTAGAGCCAGCACCCAGGGGAGGAGGTCGTGGGATCAAACCCTGTCATATCATTGTGTGAGTGTGTGTGTGTATTTTCTTATTTATTCTGTACCCACCCATGGGTTGCCTAGATGGTTATGGCGTATTGGGGATTGTGTGGATTAGGCGCATGGTCTTAGGTTCGATTCCCCATCTGTGCATCTGCGATTTAAGTGGAGATCATGACGGTAGATTGCTGTGCTAGTCTCCTCGAGGATTAGTCTAGCATAAGCTAGCCCAGACACCTTGGTTAATAGAGGGAAAAAAAAAAGCCTTGTCCCAATTTAATAGGCCGATGAAAGTGCATATAGAAGTATCAATGGTACAAGCATTATTGTCTTTCATAGGGGGAGGGGCGGGTACGACAAGGCAATCACTTCAACCTCTATGTGGTTTGAGTGCAGCACACACACTCCCTCAAAGAAACCATTTTCCCTTTCTTATAAATAATATACATAATTATTCTTGGGACAAAGTTTTTTGTCTGGAAATGATCACCTTTCCCTCTTTTGCGTGCACACCCTTGTGTCTGGGCGTAGGGGCCATTCCCGACAAAAAACACTTATCGTTATTGTTTCTCTATGTGAGAGTGTGGCACCTGCACTCACACATGGGCAACGAAATGAAAAGCCCACCCCTATGAAAAGGAATATGAATCTTTTGTGGATTTTTTCTCTTGCGATCCCATTAATCCTTGTACACGTGCAATAATCAGCCCCCTACAAGAAACACTTTCCTATTATTAGTAAGAATAAATATTAATATTAAAAAAAGAAAAAGAGTATGGTGGATAAATAAGCAAAGCGTGTAAAATTTGCAGCCCTAATGCCAGGAGGATTGGCTGTGCTGGAGCTGGACTGTTAGGTAGTTTATTAGGCTTATCCTCGACTGTTTCATGTCTGTTATGCTTTAAAAAAAAATTCTTCTCAAGTAGTTTTTTGGGTCAAGAACAGTCTGTTTAAATGTTTGAAGGTTTCAAAATTTCTGTCTTTCTCCAAAGCTAATCCAATTATCAACCACTCTGAGACATGGCATATTACGATACCAAATCAACGCCCCAGGTTTCTTGGCGCCAGGCAATGGACGGTTGTGATTTTAATCTCTACAATCTTACAGTTAAGAATTACAGCTGCCTCTGCGTCCATTTTAAGAGGAGACTATAAGGAGAGCAAAGAAACCTTTCTCCGTAGAAGGAGGAGAGAAACAAGAGAGAGAAAGCGAAAAGAAAGAAAAAGGCCCCCAATAAACCCAAGAAGTATTCCAACAACGGAGACCGTTCCCCTGTCTCTAAACTCTTGAGTCTCGACCACCTCTGACGTTCAGTTTTCCGGCCTGTCCTTGGACTGCCGGAATTCTGCTCGGAGTTCTGGTTCGAGTTCGAAGACTATGGCGATGGTGGGTTATGACATTCGTGACTCCTCCATTGAATACGAAGAAGAAGAAGAAGAAGAAGAAGAAGAAGAAGAAGAAGAAGAAGTGGGTACAGAGCTGAAACCCCATAAGAAGAAAGCAATGCTGGAATTTAGATGCAAATTGCAAGATGCTATCATGGATAATAATCTCTTTCCTCGTTCTAAGAATGACCAGGAATTGGAAATCAGGAGTATCCTGGACATCTCTCTTTGGGGAGTCCCTTTGTTACCCAGTGAAGGCCATGAGGGTACCGATATAATCCTCTTGAAGTTCTTAAGAGCCAAAGATTTCAAGGTCTCTGAAGCATTTGAGATGCTTCGGAAGACTTTGATATGGCGGAAGGAGTTCACAGTTGATGGGATTTTAGAAGAGAAATTTGATTCACATCTTGAAGAATCACATATGTCATATTTCTGTGATACTGATAGAGATGGTCGTCCACTGTTGTACAATTACTTTGGTGTTCTTAAAGATAAGGAATTGAGCAAGAAGATATTTGGGGCAGAGGCTAGAATCGAAGAATTTATGAGGTGGAGGATCCAATTGATGGAGAGGGCTGTACAACAGTTGAGATTTAAGCCTGGTGGGGTTGATTCAATTATTAATATTGTAGACATGAAGGGCTCACCGGGGACGACGAAGGAGCTTCGTATGGTATGCAACAAACTACTTTGGATGCTTCAAGACTATTACCCAGAGATTGTTCGAAGATATGTGAGTGTTCAATGCATCCCATCTGTTTATTTGTTGTTTAGGATTGTTCTTTCTTTGATTCTGTTTAACTTCTCTATCATCAGTTTCATTGTTGGATTGAATATGCACGGATGTTTCTTTTAAATATTTTCTTTCCAACTTTTCTTGAAAATTGGGAGTAATGTTAAATCTAGGTATAGATGATCTGAAGCTAGATTGCCATGAAAGAAGTGAATTATTGTGAAGGATATACAGATCATAGCCCCTGTTAGCCTGTTTAGTCTCATAAATTTCTTCTTGTTTTGCTTGCAAACACTGGTCTAAAATATCTGTGGTTTTCTGTGTTCTCATTTTCTAACTTCTTTGGCTGCTCAACATGGTACTTGACCAATAGGAAAGGATTGAAGATGTGAGTACACATACTTAGGTATCAGAAGCAGGAATTTGATCTTGAATCGAACGTAATTCAATATATATAGAAAGGATGGAAGATGTGAGTACACATACTAAAGCTATCAGTAGCAGGATTTTGATCTTGAATCAAACGTAATTCAAAATATATAGCTCAACTCACCGATCTTTTTTAGACTCTTGCCCTGTATTTATCTGGGAGATGATATGATCCCAAACGAACAGGTGTGGAAGCTATAATTGTAAACTATGATCGAATCTATGGAAGCATTGGTTTATACATTCCTCTTAGTGAGTATGCTAAAAAAGGAAAATTATAAATCAACTCAACTCAACTCATGAAGCCCTATACTGACTATTTAGATTCATGGATGTTTTGGAATGCTTTGTTTCGCGTAAAGCTTACCTGCATTTTTCCCCCTTTGGAGGCAAACTTACATCTCTTGCTCTAAACAGAGATTATTTGATTCTGATTCTAAAGAAAGGAATGGTGGCATTATTAACACTTTTATCCCTGAGCACTGCATTCTACCTCTTACCATGTTGTTCTTTTACAAGGCATATGTAGTGTTAGAAGAAGAAAATAGATTTTCAGTAATGCACTCCTCTGTTGTTTCATAACTCAAACTTTGGATACTCTAGTTTCTGTCATTTATTTGTGTCATTTTATTTACAGGTATTTGTAAATGTCCCTCTTTGGTTTTATGCATACCATACTCTTTTCTGCAAGATCTTAGATCCAAGGAATAGAAAAAAGTTCATCTTTGCCCGGAAAACCAGAGTAGCAAAGACCCTTACCAAGTAAGACTAATTAAATTTTCATTTATAAACATGGATTCTTATCTCTGGCCATTAATCCCCTAAATTTTGATACCCTTTTGCTTTGTAAAGATCTACAGCCCCTGAACACATTCCAGTTCAATATGGTGGCCTTAGAAGGGAAAATGATGATGAGTTCTCGCCGGAGAATGAAGTTTTGGAGATGATTGTTAAACCAGGTGCAATAGAAAGCATCCAAATTCCAGTTAATGAGGTAATTCTCATGTTCATCAAAATCCAGTAACTCACTCATTTCCCTGATTAGGAGAAACAAACTGACATCCATTAGTTACTCTAGTTTCCTTTTATATGATCTCTCTCTCTCTCTCTCTCTCTCTCTCTCTCTCTCTCTCTCTCTAATGGTATCTTTTATTGAAATTATCAGCCAGGAGTGACGGTGGTGTGGGATGTTACAGTCGTGGGAGGGGATGTGGCTTACAGAGAGGAATTTCTTCCTCATGATGAAGGTTCTTACAAGATACTAATTCATCAGGACAAGAAAATGGAAGCCAGTATTAGAAATTCATTTTACATTAATGAACCAGGGCTGGTTCTGTTGACAGTTGATAATGGAGGCTTCAAGAAGAAGAGAGTTTTCTATAGATTTAAATTGAAACCCACTCTCCCCATGTATATTCTATTACGTCCCAACATGTAATCTTCTTTTTCGTCTTCTTTCAAATTTTCAGAATTTTTTTTTTTTTTTACCCTGATACTTCATTCATGTTAACAATTTGGTTTGCATCATTGCTGTAAATCTTTTTTTTTTTTTTTTTTTTTTGGTTTTGTAGTTCCAAATTCAAATGTAATGAAAGTTGGTGAGCTTTTTAAAGGGTTTCTGCTAATGCTTTGTTTGGTTGCAAGGGGAAATGAAGCGAAGGGAGGTGAAATTTTCATATTTAAAAAAAAATATTTGTAGTCATTACCTCATATGATTATATCACTAACTTTAAATTATTTCATATTTAGTTATTAAATTTCACTTTACTTTGCATCCAAAACCCTTTGCTATAATATGTAAAATAAAAACTACATGTAAAGTTTATACTATCACATGAAGTAATGATTATTAAAGTTTTTTTTTTTTTTTTTCAAGTATGAAAATTTCACTTTCTTGCAACCAAAGTTACCAAACAATGGGCTAGGTTTTTCAAACCTTAGCCCAATCAGAGGTCGCTTAATTGAGATCAGGCCCGGTCCAATCCTCGATTGGACTATAATATCTTAGTCAAGGCCTAAGCCTATTGGGCACCGCACAACCCAACTTGGCCCTGATTGATCCACAAACCTTGTATATTGCCATTTGAGTCTCTATATGCACTAAGAAAAAATGGAACTTGACC
Source organism: Macadamia integrifolia (assembly GCF_013358625.1). Classification (NCBI taxonomy): domain Eukaryota; kingdom Viridiplantae; phylum Streptophyta; class Magnoliopsida; order Proteales; family Proteaceae; genus Macadamia; species Macadamia integrifolia. The sequence goes on from NC_056566.1 coordinate 17,225,237, forward strand.
AACATCAATCATTCTTAAAAATATTGTTAACCTAAATAAAACAAATTTTTTTTTTTTAGATAAACAATAACATTTTCTTTTTGGTAGATAAACAATAAAACAGAGTCCCATAATATATCAATAACATGTAAATACAAATGTTAAATTGTACAGGTTGACCAATTTAGCCAAAGTCCTATTCGGGCCATTTTGACACCCCTAGTTACAATAACTAATGAGTTCATGTAAAACCAGATCAAAGAGTAAATTGAAAAGTCGTATTGTTTTGGAAACTATGCATGTGAGCATGGGATCTTGAGGTATATTCAACAAAAGAATATATGTTATATTTTTTTTAATAGAAAAATATTTACGGTTGAAGAGAACATAATTGTCATGTTTGTGATTCAATTCATCATAAACTTAAATCTTATCCCAACTAAATGGGGTTGATTGCATAGATCAAATCAAAGACCAAAAAATGAAAAATGAAAAATGAAAAAAGAAAGGAAATAAAACACAAGAAGTTAGTAAAATTTCGCTTAATGGGGCCACTTACATAGATTCTGGTCTTCCAATCAACTTTATTCGAGGTCATGCTTATGACCTAAACTATGTATATCTTTCCTCACTACTTTCTCATATGATCATTTTAGGTTTGCTCTTAACTCTTTTAGTTCCTTCAATTTGAATCAGATCACTCTTCCTTCTTAACGTATCCTCAGGCCTCCGTTGAACATGATCATATCACTTCAAATGACTTTCTCAAAGCTTTTCATAAATCGAGAAAACTCTAAAATCTGTTATAATCTGGTCATACCTTACTTTATCTTTACTAATTTTATTGCACATCCATTTCAATATCTGTATGTAAATGGTAACGTTTATCATTTAATTAAAAAAAATATACATGTTCCATGACGGTTGTTCGCGTGGCCTAATGGATAAGGCGCTCGCCTCCGGAGCGGGAGATTGTGGGTTCGAGTCCCATCGTGAACGTTGTTTTCTTTTGAAGGTTAATTCTTTTTATTTTTTTTACCTGAAGTCTTAATTGTTGATCACCCCTTCAATTTCTTCTTTGGTGGAAAACTTTTGGTCCTAATCGATTGATGATTAAGTGGGCCTAAGGTTTATCACTGCCGTAGGAGTGTAAGATCTATTGAGAACGACCAACCTTCGGTTCTCTGCAACAGTTCTCGATGCCAGGGTTCTAAGAATCGGGAATCGGGTTGGTGAATCGCCCTATTCTGCTGTTGAGCTTTCTTCTATTTTTGGTGAAATATCGGATTTTTGTTCTTGATGCTTGTATAGATTTCTTAAAAAGTGAATTTACAAGACATGCCCCTCTATCACAACTCAGCTAAAACAATTGTGAGTAGGTGTGCCAAAAGTGGATCGGGCTCCTCTTGCCATCCAATGGTTGGGAGGATTCAAACACGCATTTCAACATATGGACGCACATCTTCAGATATGTCCAATCGTTGGATGGTTAATTGGACATCATAATAATTGAAGAGGATCTTTTTCATTCAAAAGTTGGTTCTTAGTGACAAACATGACCTGAATTGTCAGATTGAAGCCCGAGACCGGCCTAATAATATACTAAGGCTGCATTTGGTAGTCATTTTGTTTTAGAAATGACATTTTGTGTCTAAATCAGATTTTTTTGTTTTTGTGTCAAAATTCTGTTTTGAAACGAAACTCTAACATCAAAACATGAGTTACCCTGGACGTTTCTTGTTTCTGGCATTATTTTTTACCCTGTTCATTTAAAAAAAGGAAAAAACAAATTGTGGGCACCAAAAGGCAGATTCCGTTTTCTTATTCCCGTTAAAAAAGAAAGAAAAGGAAGACCACCAAACGCAACCTGAATGTGTTGGACTCAAATATTGATCAATTGGATATTAAGAGGTCCTCGAACAATGTAGTGGCTCTCACTTGACTGAACTAAATGAATATTGTGATCAACCGTTTATAGTTTGATCATCATGTTTAAGCATATTTAGCCTGATTATAAGTCATTTAGGGATTTTGACATGTTTAAAATCCGTTTATAACCGGATTAGTCAAGTAACCCATTTAAATTCGGATTAGTCCAATTACTTTGGATATGATGACGGACTGGAAATCAACCATCTGAATAAAAATGTGTCAATGCCTTGGCCTATGAGGAGTTCACATCCTCTGTAGTGAGCGGTGAGCATTGAACCTTTGAGAGCATCTGGGCGGATACCCAGGGACTCCTAGCCATCTGATACTTATTGTACCCGTTGAGGGCTCTTAAATTAGTGGAGATTGATCAAGCCTGACTAAAACCGATCGGCCCCCCCACCAGCCAAACTGACCAATTGATTGAATTTTTTTTTTTTTCCGTATTGCCCGATCGCTCTCAGCCATCCAGAACCTCACCGCACCAGTGCGGGAAGGCGGAGGATTTTTTCACGGGTGCAAGACGACTCTATTTGTGAGGAATAGTAAAATGACGGTTAAGCAAACCCTCTTTGGACGTGCCACTGTTATAGGGACGTTGTAAATCGGTTAAAACAGTATTGTAAGTTACACCAAAGCCTCTAAGTACGTTACAACAAGAAGAAGTTATAAATAGATGTCTACTGCTCTAAGTTATAAATAGATGTCTACTGCTCTACTTCTCCCTCAGTGGTCAGTAGCATTGCCCATGCAAATCAAGATAAGCTCTTCTCTTTTCTTCCTGAGATTTCAGAGCTCCCATTAAAAGAGGAAACAAAAAAATCTGAAATCTCAGGAGGAACAAAGACGAGACTCTCTTGATGACCCCTTCAAGAAGAGTTATAAGTTCTTGATTTGTTTACGTAGGGGAGTAATATTCTATCTTCTTGAAATAATGATCATCTCTTTTTCTGATGAGTGACTATGTTTTCTCTTCTCTTTACCCCTGTAATTTCTCTTTTCTATTCATCCAAAGAAATATTTTTCAAGAAAAAAAAAGCAGGATCTTCTCTCAGTTTCAGTTTATTTGTTGATTTCATTTTCTTGTGTTCTTTAAATTTGAATATCCATCTGAGCCCTGGAGTTAGGGTTTATGAAGTGCCGGTTTATTTAATTTATATAATTTCTACGTTTTTACTCTCCCCAGTTTCATTGTAAATAATATGCAAAAGCCTATTCCGACTGATTTACAATCTTCTTGTAAGAGTGGTGGGCTAATTGTAGAACTAAAGGATTTCTGACATTATTTGGAAATATCAAGAGTATATATAGGACTACAAATATAGTAAAGTTCGACATCACCAATTCTGGTTCTCATGTATTTAGTAAAATTGTTGACGAAATTTTGTTACTACCTGGGTTGCGGGAACTTTCCTGCTACCTGACTTGCAACCAAAGAAATAGAATTTCAAAGGGTATTTTGAAAAGTACCAAAACCTGAAATGATATTTGTGAACCCAAAGGGGAAATGAATTACTTCATTTCTTTGGCTACAAGTCATGGGTAGAAGGAAAGTTCCTTCAACCCTACAACTCGGATACGTATTAGCAAATTTTTTTTCCTAAAATTGCACCCACCCCTTAAGTTTATTTTAACACATCCTTATTTCAATGATTTCAAGTGTCTTGCATCTCATATCAGTGTAATCCATATCGAAGTACAATTTTATTTTATTATTTTTTAAGAAAGAACTCCTTATTCATGATTAAGTTGAAATACTCATCATAGATGAGTGCGGATCAGGTTCTCGTACAATCCTCACCCATACACATAGATTCCAGTTGGAATCCATATCATGGTTGGATTCCATGTGTGCGGATCAAGATCATATGAGAACCTGATCGATCTTCATCATAGATATGCATATATACACACATTTTTTTTTAAGAAGAAAGAACTCCTTATTCATGATTAAGTTGAAACACTCATCATAGACAAGTGCGGATCAGCTTCTCATACAATCCTCATCCACACACATAGATTCTAGCTGGAATCCATATCATGGTTGGATTCCATGTGTGCGGATCAGGATCATATGAGAACCTGATCAATCTTCATCATAGATATGCATATATACACACATTTTTATTTATTTAATTTTAAAGAAAGAACTCCTTATTCATGATTAAGTTGAAATACTCATCATAGACGAGTGCGGATCAGGTTCTCGTACAATCCTCATCCACACACATAGATTCCAACTAGAATCCATATCATGGTTGGATTCCATTTATGCAGATCAAGATCATACGAGAACCTGATCAATCTTCATCATAGATATGCATATATACGCACATTATAAAGCATAACTTACCAACCTCCCAGCCCAAATAATAGAGCTTTATTCATCAACTTTACTACTTATTAGGTACATCTATATATGTGCTTTCTTGCAGAAAATCAAGGAAGCACACAGAAACACTATTTAACTCAAGCAGAGACCCATTCATGAGACCTAGATGACCTTGCTCTAAGGAATTGAACTTCTTCTCTATTGTATTTGATACTGCTTGCCTCCTCGCTCGACAGTCGGAAGGCTTTGGCCAAGATATCTGTTGGCATTCCTCGGAGCACCGACGTCTTTCCGGCAAGAGGGCTGGTTAGGGCATTGTTATTGGTCTTGAATGAAACCCACTTGAATCCTTCATCTCCTGATTGCTTCATCACTGCAAAGCCTTGTGGTACTACAAGTAACTGACCCTCATGGAGCTCTCCATTGAACACTGGCCTCTCGTAGTCCCCAACTATCTCAACTCGAGCATTTCCTCTCGTCACGTAGATTACATTGTGTGCGTTTGGGTGCCAATGAGGTGTATGGATTGAGTTCTGCAAAAATATTCATAGAAAAAAAAAATCTACAGGTAAAACTCATTCTTAAATGCAGGTTATTCACATCCGATGTGAGATTATTGCTTTCAAGTCTTAATCCCCTCCCTTGCATGTAAAAACCCCACCCTCATCTCACACTATCAATCAGTGGATGGTGTGAGATAGATTGGGGTGGTTACCTGTAAGGTAGAGGACACTAGTCCATTGCTTTCTCATAGAACCCCAACAATCTCTCCCTCGGTGATGACTTAAAGATACACTGAAGTTGTCACACCCCAGCTCTGATGTCACTTGATGGGACTTAAGTAGAGCTCATCCTTAAAAGCTAGTGATTAAGGAGAGGGTTTTCAAGTCCCTATATAATTTGGGCTATTCACATCAGATGTAGCACTATTACTTTCGAACAATTAGTTTTAGAACTATTTGGTCTTACACTGTAGAGAACTCCACTATCAACACTCAATTGGAGATAGTTGAGGATGGGAAGATTCTGGCTATTGAGAATGCTTAAGCGTCCGGCATTGGGTGTGTAGATATCAGCATGGTCTGGGTCTCCAATGTTCTCCTTAATCCTCATGTTGCAGATGGACTCCTCTAAGCCATTTTGTTGCCTCCACCATGCTTCTTCTTGTTGTTGTTGTTGTTCTCCTTCTTCTTCTCTTGATGGCCTTACCACATGAAGATCTCTCTCTACTTTGACCATTTGGCCTCTCAAATCATCTGTTCCTGGTAGTTTTCTCACAGTTTCAGTGCCTACACCAAAAAGGTCAGCCAGTACTTTTGTATTGAATCCATTGAAGAGGTTGTGTGTTGATCTCTGGTGCTGTTGATATGACAATCCTTTCTGTCTCTCCTGCTGCCCACCTATTTGGAATCTCTGCATCAATTGCAATAATGAGTTAAGCTCAGAGCAAGAGTCTTTGTTCTTCCCTTATTATTATTCTCTACGTACTCTTAGATTTTCGTCTAGCTGGTTATGGTTATTGTTGCCTGTGTTGTGGACGGAGATGGTGACAAGAGATTCATCACCATCGTTGTAGCACCAATTGGCTACTCCTTCAGGTATGGCAATGATATCTCCTTCTTCGTATCATTGAATCCTCTGATGCTGATCTATTGTCCTTGATCTCTGGCTTTCTCCACCCATAATTGTCTAGATTGTTGAACTGATTGAAATGTTTCAGAACAGCCGGGGAACACAGCTCCCATAAAACCCCTACCTCTGCATGAATCATGCATTCAAGAATATGACACAATTATCCAAATCAATGATAAGAACATAAATAATTAGAAAGGAGTTCAGATCAAATTCTAGCAAGAGTGTACACTCTTAAGTTGGTATATCGATTCCACCAAAAGATCTATATTAAAAAGGGCGTACCCAGTGCACAAGGGTCCCACATTTTGTGAGTCTGGAATCTCTACGCATATGGAGATAATTTTCCGCTCCAAATAGATAGTTACCAATGAAGCAGATAATTCTATTTGGAGTGGAAAATTATCAATTTATATGGGTAGAGGATCTGGGGTCCATTTTTGTGAGGTATGAGGGGAAGAACTATGAAGCTTTACCCCAAGAATGAACGAAATCCATGTGTCAGGGTATACGAGAACTATTCTCGCATAAGAATAACAACAACAAACTCAATCTTCTCTCAATTTAATGGGGTCGACTACCTAGATTCGAACAAAACAAAACAGGTAAAGACTGAGGTCATTAAAAAAAAAAAAATAAGGTACATGCCTTGGATAATGTAGGTGAGCCTAGGAGAGTTGTAGTCAGGGCAAGAGAAGGCCTTGGGGTTCGATAACATTTCTTGTTGCTGCAACTCCAGCGCATTGGAATTCATCATTGTTCTCATCCTAGTACTCAGTGTAACCAATCCTGCACTGTCCCTGCTGGTATCGGAGCCGATGCTGTTGTTCATCGTGATGGTGGTGGCCTGGCCCTTGTTGCTGCTCTATCTGAGCTACGCAGCCATGAAAGAGGACATTGAAGGAAACAAAGAGAGAAAGGTTGGTAGAGTGGGTCATGGTGGAACTAAATTGAACAGTTGAGGATTGCTTCTAAGTGTAGTGATTTGAAGAGGAAGAGGGGAATGATTTGGTATATATAGGAGACGGATAAGAGGCATGGGTGGACAAATTTTTGGTGGCTTCTTAGAGATGGTATTGCCATTCTGCACTTTGCATGCCCACTAAACGCTTGATCCCAAACTAGTGTTGCCACCTTAGTTTCTTTGGGCCTTTTTGGGGTAGGGCGTGTAGCCAGTGGGCCTTTGCCCCACAAGCCCGCTACCGTTATAGCGGAGGACTCCAAGAGAGAGATTTGGTTTGGAGTGGGGCCACGCGCCACTGATATGGGGAGTTGACGTCTAATGATCAAAGCTTGGGAAAATGGATATGGTCGATTATCCATCACCTTCCCCCTTTTTTTTTTGTTTTGGGTTAAATTTATCATGGAAAATCACATGCACCGATGCACGTACGTTGTCATGGCCTCATGGGTAGTGTATGTCCACAAACTCTCTAATACTCTCTCGTTCCTAACCATATGGCCCCTTTATAAGAATCATAATACAATTCCTCTTGCGTGTCCATTGAGTTGACGTGTGAGATACCAATATATTAGGAGTGTTAAAATTTAATTCAAATCGATAAAATTGATCGAAAAAATTCAGATCAAACCAAATCAATCCTCAATGGATTGGTTTTGGACTGAGGTATATTAGGATCGTCTGGAAATCAATTCAAACCGTTCTGACCAATAACCGAATTGAATGAAACAGATAAAAAGATAAATAATTATGAGATTATAAATTGATGAATTGATAATCTATTTCTTACAATATTAGTGAGAATATTTTTTATTATAAGAGAAATTATTACAAATCAATGAATATGAGGTTATGAATAGAGAAATTGATTTGTAAATTGTAACAATGCTTCCATTGATTTCTTTGTTCACTATACAAAATCAGTTAGATGATTAAATGAATGATTGGACAATAAGGTTCATTTTGTGATTTCAATATTAATTATCTTCTTAGTAATTAGTTATCCATCGGTTTCAATATTAGTTATCTTTCCTTTACAATGATAAACCATGATTTAATTCATAAATTTAAAGTGTTTTTGTCAAATCTTTTGTCACTTTAGGTTATGAATGTAAAAGTTCATTATGGTTCAAACCCGATAATAAACCGATGTAAATCAAAACCAAACCAGATCGAAACTAATCGAAAATCAAAGTTCCTTAACGGATTGGTTTTAGTCTCCCTTATTCATAAATCAAAACCGATTCAGCCCAATCGAAACCAAACCAAACTGACTAATTGACACCCCTACAATATATAATAGTACATTGATTAATTATCCCTCACATCATGTAGGTTATTTGGATACCTAAACATTCTCTGACTAATATGTTGGTTCCCACGTTGGCTTGTTTGCTATCCCATTTGGATGGGTTGATGGTCATTGTTCTTCTTTTTCTTAATATTTAAAAAAAAAAAAATGATTCCTGTTCTCACACTTTTCTTCTCCCTAATTCTCTCTCTCTCTCTCTCTTCCGTCTACTGTAAAAGGCCTTTTCTTGCATGTGCTCCCATTGGCTTGATGTGAGATATTCCGTCTGACACCAATAATATATTAATCCTTAATCAAATATTTATTAGAATCTTTGACCTAAGTAGGGATAGATAGAAGTAGTTGAGATCATCCTATGGTTCTACATTTCCCCCCTTCTACTATCTTTTAAGAGACTCAAAGGAGAGGGAACCCTTTGCGAATGATGTTTTTTAAACACTCCTCAATTCGATCAGTTACCTTACCTCTTCCAGAATATTGCAATTACTAATTTCCATCCTTATTCTTTTGCTTTAGCACCCAAGTCGTCATGGTTGTTACCGTTGTTATTGAATACTTATATAATTTATGTGATTTTTTTTTTTTTGTATTTAATTTTTCCTTTTAATATCAACGGATCCTGACCTATGTTAGTAGCATAAATAAATTGAATGTAATAAACCACATTGGGGTTATTTTGTTTGCTACTTTTCTTTCAATTGGTGCTATTACTTTTCTCTCTCTCTTCTTCTTTTCTTCTTTTTTTTTTTTTTTTTTTTTTTTGGGTATCGAAATAAATATATTTTTCAACACACTTGCCTTTCAGCAGTGCGTGTTTTTAAGTTGATCAGAAGATGGTTTGTTGAATATGCTCCTCTTTTTGACATATGAGATGGTGATTTTAATTTGAGCTCTCTTCAAAATGCATGAGTATCTATAGTTTACTGTAACTCAGTTTTCTGTTGTGATTCTATGAGTTGTGGTATTTCAGGGTCTCTGCTGGCGTCAAAGGGCAACATGATGTATATAGAGATAGAGGTGGAGAGTGGATCAAGTTATCATACAAGCCTGATCCACACACATGAAATTTACAATAAAGAAGATATCATATCATGTGATGTATGAGAATCTGATCCACACTCTTAGAGTTGTGGGTTGACAATCCAAATATGTGTAGATGGATAATGCAAGGGCATCATGTTAAATATTTTGGTTTGATGGTGGTTAGAATGGTTTGTAAATTTGAACTAATAATGTGCTTGGTGGGTGGCTTGAATCGCCAAGGAGGTCATGTTTGTTTTTTGCTTACAACGGGTATCTAGGCCTTCAGCCTGACTAGTCCCGTGGGCCCATACTGACCCCACAACCGCATGGACCGGGTCATACCGGGGTTGAATGAGAATCATTCAACTTTCATTGAAAGTAGTGAAGAACACTAAATACCTCCGTGTGAGTGGCCCAAGGTGTGCCTAGTGGGAGTTGAACTTAAGACGTCCGAGTTTACAACTCCTACCAAGTTCGTTGCTCACCAACTGCATTACCCCCTTGGGTTAGGTCATGGTTACAATGTATGATGGAGAACAATTGTTTATTATGTTTAATTTATTTTTAATCAAAAAAATTAGATGATATATATATATATATATTTTTTTTTTATTCTAAAGTAAAATGTTGAGATTAAAGTAAATCAGTAAGAACATCGTCATCAGGACTACAAAGAGAGGTAAAAGTTTTGTTTACCTTAACTTCGTGAACTAATTTGGCCAAAAGATTTTTTTTTGGTAAAAGATGATCTATTGAGTGAATTGACACAAGGCTTCATTTACACATAAGGTATGGAGCCAAGGAGTGGCATTTGGCCAAACTGTCTCAACACTCATGGACAGGGCCTTCCGAGCTAAGAAGTGCGCGATAACATTTGCCTCCCTAGGGATAAAGTAAAAATTGCACACAGTAATCTGGGTGGATAGATGAACAATGTCATGGATGATCGGTTGCACTTCGAATGGCATCGTTTGAGATGGATCTTTGATGAAGCTGATGATGGTCTCACAATCAGATTCAACCCGAGCATTGGTGACACAAAGGATTAAAGTATCGGTATCGGTCGCCGTATCGGTTGGCCAAAATTAAGATACGTATCGGAGGGTATCGTATCGTATCGGAGATACATTAAGATACGCTAAAGATACAAACATTCATGGATAGGAAATATTTTTTTAAATACTTTTGCATAAAGAATTTGTTAAAAAAAGCTATTGATAACATGTATTATGCATAAACACTAAATTGAGGGTATTGTACTAAGAATTCAAGGTCTGTAGTTATCCCATAAATGTAAAATCCTTGTTCCCAACCTTGATTTCCACTTTAGTTAGAGAGAAATATGGCTGACAGCAACTTTGGAACAAAAACCCTTCAAAAAATCTTTTTTTTTTTTTCTGAAAAATTACCCATATTGGCCATTATATGACCGTAGCGCCGATACGTATCGATACTCACCGATACGTACCGATATATATATCGATACTCACCGATACGTGCTGATATATACCGATACGTACCGATCGATACATACCAATACTCACCGATACGTACCAACACATACCGAAACGTACATTTTACCTCAATTTTATATTTTTCATAGAGTCATATCGAGGCATGTCGTATCGTATCGATGTGTATTAATGGTGTATTGATGCATATCGGTATGTATTATAGGATATATATCGATACGAAATGATTTAAAAAATTCAATGTATCGTATCGATGTGTATCGTATCGGTCGACTAAATTTAAGATACGTATCTAAGGGTATCGTATCGGTATCGGAGATACTTAAAACCATGGGTGACACCCTCTTAAATCGAGTGAAGAAGACCAAGCCGGATTGCAAGAGCTTCACCAGTTCCAACTGTAGCAAAGAAAGCAGAGGAAGAAATGGCAAAAGACTGGGATCCGGATGACCTCCTTGCAATCACACCCAAACCTCCACGAGCAGAGTCAGGATCAAATGCTGCATCGTAATTAATTTTACACTCACCCGGGATGAGGAGGGATCCAATGTGATGGTGTTTGATACTGCTGGTTTGAGTTGGAGTTGGTGGATGTTACATAATGTCCATTTGCTTCCCAAAACTCCTCAAAGGCACGAAGGGCTGCTTGAGATACTTCAATCGGGGTCCAATTCTTCTTCTTGAAATTAAATCATTTCGAGCAATCCAAAGGAACCAGCAAGTGAAAAAACATAGGCTCAATGTTTCCTCACATCTTCTCTTGTTAGGGAAAGAAATGTGGTCCCAATTCTGTAACCATAACCGAATCTTTGGATCATCTTGAGCAGGGACGATGAATAAAAGTGGGCTTCCAAACCATGTAGTTTTTGCGAATGGACAACTTAGAAATATGTGATCATTTGTTTCCATCATATCCCCGCAACGCAAGCAGACCGGGTCGATCGGAATTTGTCATGAAGAAAGACCATGACTAGAAGCTAGACCTTGAGCGCAAGCCCTCCACAATAGAAGACATTGCCAATTCTCTTCCAGACAATAGGGGGGATAAGCCTCCATTCTTTTTGCCGAGAGATAGAAGGTTGCTGAGATTGGTGGGCATTTTTGTGATTGGAGAGCATATGGTAAGCTGTCTTAATAGAAAAGACCCCATTTTTAGCTCCTCCCCATATTTGTTTGTCTTGCCACTGAATGATGCTTAAATTAATTTTCAGAATCTCTTTACGATCAGCTGGATGGAACCATTGCTCCAGTAGATGAGTCTTCCAAACTCTGTTTTCATGATCAATTAAATCAGAGACCTTGGTGAGAGGGCAGCCGTGGGGTCTTGGATATTGAAATCGAAAATCAAAGTGTGTAGGAATCCAATTATCTTCCCAAATGAGGATGTCATTTCCATTGCCAATTTACCATAAAACACCTTTCAAAGAATTTTCATTCCCTCGATGATGCTACGCCAAGCCTAAGAGAGTTGATTGCCTGTACTTGCTTGTAAGAAATATTTTCTTGGAAAATAAAGAGCCTTCAAGAATTGTGCCCAAGCAGTATTTGGATCTGCCCACAGCCGCCATGCTACTTTTGCTATTAATGCCCTATTGTGGAGGAGGGGTTCACGAAGGCCAAGACCACCTCGTTCTTTTAATTGGGTGAGACGGGACCAAGAAATCCATGTGATTTGTTGCTCTTCCCCCTTTTGCTCCCAATAGAACTTGCTCATAGCTTTACGGATTTTTTCATGATGGGATGTTGGCAATTTGAAATGGGATGCAACATAACTGGACATTGAGCTTGCTACCGATTTCAACAAGACTTCCCTCCCAGGATGGGATAAAAATTGTAGCTTCCACCCTTTAATTCTGTTATACACTTTCTCAGCAATGTCATGGAACACTTTGACTTTAGAAACACCAATCTCCGAAGGAAGACCGAGATATTTTGATGGGCCATCATTGTATGGAATTTTTAGAATGCAAGAAAACCATCTTTTTATTCTTGGGGGAGAATTTGGGCTGAAAGTGAGGGAGGACTTGCTCAAATTGACCCATTGACCGTTGGCCTTACAATATATCTCCATATAATCCTTCAACTGGTAAATTTCCCTCAGGTTCACTTCTGAAAAAAACAAGCCATCATCTGCGAAAAGGAGGTGTGTGATGGCGGGAGCCCTATTTCTTGCCTTGATTCCAGTTAAACGATGATTAGATGTAGCCTTGTCAAGAATGCAGCTCATTCCCTGAGAACACAAAATGAATAAAAAGTGGGAGAGGGGGTCTCCTTGGCGAATGCCTCTTGTTGGAGTGATGGTTCCCCTTTCAGCACCATTAATAAGCAAAAAGTAAGAGACACTAGAAATGCATTCCATAATGAGATTTACCTATGTAGAGCAGAATCCAAGGTGCAACAACATGTTTTTCACAAAGGGCCATTCGAGCCAATCAAAAGCCTTTTGCATGTCGAGTTTGATTGCGACAAATTTTTTCTTTCCCTTCTTCCTCTTCTTAATGTAGTGGAAAAGTTCATCAGCAACAAAGATGTTGTCTGAGATTAGTCTCTCCGGGATTAACGCCGATAGAGAAGGAGCAATGATCTTGTGGAGGGAGTTCTTATGTCTGTCGGCCATGAATTTTGAGATTACTTTTGTAGCTACTCTGCAGAGGCTAATCAACCTGAATTAGTCAACCGATTCCAGGTTGGGAACCTTGGGGATTAAGCAAGTCAGGGATCGATTCAACTCTTTAGGCATGTATCCTGTCAAGAAAAATTAGTAACGTATTGCACAAGCTCATAATTAGTAATCTCCCAAAATTTTTGAAAAAAAATGGGTGAAAACCCGTCAGGGCGGGGGGATTTCAGGGGTTTCATGGCATGAAGGGCTCCCTGAATTTCCTCCATAGTGGGAAGCATGCAAAGATAATCATTAAGAGTATTAGGAACAACCGACTTGGTGGCTTCAAGAACAGAATGAAGAGCTGCAGGCTCTATGCTTTGGGATGTAAATACCCCCTTAAAGTAGCTGAGGAATTATGAGTGAACTTCTAATTCAGATTGCATCCATTGGCCATTAACCCTCTTAATTCTTAATATTTTGTTCCATTGTCTTCTTTGAATGGTTGTGGATGAAAAAACGCAGTGTTCTGGTCTCCAGAATTAAGCCACAAGATATGTGATTTTTTATGCCAAAAAATTTCCACTTTTTCCAATTCCTTTGCCAAAAGTCTACTAATGTCATTCTCCCTGATTTGAGATTGTGCTGCAACCGGAAGACTTTGAAGATGTTCCAACTCCTTTTTCAAATTGTGGATGTTTGTGTGGATGTTGCCAAAGCTTTCTTTGTTCCATCTTTTCAGGTGAACTTGGCAAGATTTTAGTTTACTTTGAAGGGGATGGGAAGAAGAACTCACTAGAGAGGACCAAGCTTTAGAAATAATAGTTTTGCATTGAGGGTGGGAAATCCACATGGCCTCAAAATGAAAGGGCCTCGCTCCGATTGATTTACCTCCATATGAGTCCACAACAATGGGTGCGTGGTAAGAACCGATTGCTGGGAGAACAGAGACTGAAGCATTTTCAAAAGAATTTTGCCAAGCAACATTAGCCAAGGCACGATCCGACTGGAGTCTAATATTAGATGGACCCAAATGTTTGTTGCTCCAGGTGACAATTGGGCCTTTTGCTCCAAGGTCCAATAGGTTGCATGTGTACATTATGTCCTTGAAATTTTGAATGTCTCTTGCCCCACTTTGATTTCCTCCTGATTTTTCATGCCACGATAAAATGGAGTTGAAATCGCCGAGGCACACCCATTTTTCTAAATGATTAGCTCCCAGGTTGATGATCTTATTCCATACCAGTTAGCGGTTGGATCTAACTGGGACACTATAGACACACGTAAGGTAAAATTCTTGTCTCTGAGGAATTAATACTGATGAGTCGATGATTCTATCCTCAAATGAACCAATAGTAATCTGATAATCTTGATTCCATATAAGGGCCAAGCCCCCAGAAGCACCATTAGCATTAATAGAGAAGCAGTGAGACATCTTCAATTTTCTTCTCACTGATTCGATCCTAGCTTGCCTGCACTTTGTTTCGATTAAAAAAATAATATTTGGTATGACTGAGTGGGAGAGATTAAGCAAAGAACGAACTATGAGGTAGCTCCCCATACCCTGACAGTTCCAACTTACAATTTTCATGATTCACTGTGGGACTGAAGCACCCCAGTCTCCACAGGTTCCGTCATTAAAAAATGACCCAGATAATGGTTTGGAAGATCAGTTGCCTCAACAATTTCAGCATTGTCTTTCTTTGAGCGACGAGCCCTCTTCGACTTTGCAGCAAGCTTGGCCGGCCCTGTAGTTGGGTAGGGGTGAGTTACCTTGCTAACTCTAGGGGTACGGTGTGGCTGAAGCAAGGAAGTGGAAGGGGTTGGAGACACGGGTGATGGATTGTCAATGTGGGTTTGGGAATTCACAGGGTTATTGTGGGGATGGTGGGACTCCTTGATCAAATGAAGGGATGGAGCAGGGCTAAGGCTCACAATAGAAGTGGTTTGGGTCGAGGTTACTTCTGTGTAGGTGTTGACATCTTGAATTGCCAAAAGAATAACCACCTCATTTATAAGTCTGAGCCAAAAAAGACAAATTAAAAAGAAGATTATAAATATCCAGAAAGAGAGGGACAATGCTTAAAGGCTGTGAGGTCGTTGTTAAGTCAAAAAGTATGTGTTCTAAAACTTTAGAATTTTTCCATCCCTTCGATTGAGCCTGCTACACCCCAAGTAGGGGATCTCGTGTGCTTGCTTCAATAGAATTTCCTATCATCAAGTAGTCAATCATGAGTGAGATACATTTTCCTTTGAATAAAAAAACAAGTTACTCAACCTCAAATATTAAGATAGTGGTTCGAGACAATGGTATAAACCATGATAATAAAATTTGAGTTTGGTACAATAACTGGAAAAGGTTCATTAAGATGCATTTTTCATTCTATTGGTTCTTTATTTTGGAGCTAGAATAGAACTAGTGGGCTGTGGCTACATGACTTTTTTTTTCATCTTTTTTGGGGGGTTCATAGGGTGGTATACCACCCTTTTTATCTCTCCTCTATTAGTGATGTGACAATGTGATTGGAATCTTGTGGCATAGTTAGAATCACACCCTGTCTACTTGGGGGTTGAAAATATCCTTTCCCACACTACTGTAAAGGGTTAGATGTCTTTAGTCGTGGAGATCCCCCCCTTTACATCCAACACTGTCCTATTTATTTATTTAGATTTGCTATAAAATACATGTAGGGTAAACAAACCTTATGTACATAATAGAATGTGAGAGAAGGTTCTCCATGACAGTACGAAGGGCAATATCATTTATATGGGGCCAAATTATTAAAATAGAAAATAACAAAGTAATAAAAACTCCATGTGAGAGGGAAATAATAATCTAGCGATCGATTCTTTCCCCCTAAAGTAGCTTTTCAAATTCTTACATTGAAATTTCGTTAAATCCTATTTACCAAAAAAAAAAAAAATTGTTAAATCCTCTTGAGCAAAACTGCAAATGGTCATTCATTTAAACAAGAAAAATGAGTTCATTTCTTTACATCCACAGGATAGTCCAAGTCAGCATAGGTGGGGTTGAAATCGTCTGCAATTCCGATCTCGTACAATTCCGTGCAATACCACCTTCAGGCGGTGACATGTGTATTGATACCAATACAATGATCCAGATCTGGTACAACTAATAAAACATTAAATCAGTGAAAAAACATTTATATCAGATCTGGATCATTGCATTGGTATCAATACACGTGTCACCCCCTGAAGGTGGTATTTCACGGAATTGTACGAGATCGGAATTGTAGACGATTTTTTTCTGCATAGGTGGGCACATTTTGTAAGCAGATTTCATTAAATATGAAGCAACTCAAGGAATACACTTGAAAATATAAATAAAAAGGATTTCAATAAATGAACTCATGTAAAGGTTTTCTTATTTTATCCTCAAGTTTAATTGTTAGTTTTTCACTCTTTTTTTTTTTTGGGGGGGGGGGTGTGTTGGGGTTGGGGGTGGGGTGCGATTCTCAAGGTTTAAAACCCTAGAATGATACATAGGATCCACCTTTGCTGATTTTATTTAATTCATATTGAAATTATCCAGAAACTAGAAAACAGAATTGTTAGAAAGATGTAAAAATTTTGATTCAATTCAATTACGGATTTTTTGGGCAAAATCTGCAACTGAAAGTGGTCTTTCAATTACTTCTCTTGTTCTTCCTCATTCAATTTTGGAAG
>NC_056566.1:17242265-17282507 GCF_013358625.1 Macadamia integrifolia
TTTCAAGTATGAAAATTTCACTTCCTTGCAACCAAAGTTACCAAACAATGGGCTAGGTTTTTTAGACCTCAGCCCAATCAGAGGTCGCTTAACTGAGATTAGGCCTGGTCCAATCCTCGATTGGACTATAATATCTTAGTCAAGGCCTAAGCCTATTGGGCACCGCACAACCCAACTTGGCCCTGATTGATCCACAAACCTTGTATATTGCCATTTGAGTCTTTATATGCACTAAGAAAAAATGGAACTTGATCAACATCAATCATTCTTAAAAATATTGTTAACCTTAATAAAACATAATTTTTTTTTTTTAGATAAACAATAACATTTTCTTTTTGGTAGATAAACAATAAAACATAGTCCCATAATATATCAATAACATGTAAACACAAATGTTAAATTGTACAGGTTGACCAATTTAGCCAAAGTCCAATCGGGCCATTTTGATACCCCTAGTTACAATAACTAATGAGTTCAATCTTGGTTCATCTGACCATGTAAAACCAGATCAAAGAGTAAATTGAAAAGTCGTATGGTTTTGAAAACTATGCATGTGAGCATGGGATCTTGAGGTATATTCAACAAAAGAATATATGTTATATGTTTTTTAATAGAAAAATATTTACGGTTGAAGAGAACATAATTGTCATATTTGTGATTCAATTCATCATAAACTTAAATCTTATCCCAACTAAATGGGGTTGATTGCATAGATCAAATCAAAGACCAAAAAACGAAAAATGAAAAAAGAAAGGAAACAAAACACAAGAAGTTAGTAAAATTTCGCTTAATGGGGCCAAACTACATAGATTCTGGTCTTCTAATCAACTTTATTCGAGGTCATGCTTATGACCTAAACTATGTATATCTTTCCTCACTACTTTTTCCTATGATCATTTTAGGTTTGCTCTTAACTCTTTTAGTTCATTCAATTTGAATCAGATCACTCTTCCTTCCTAATGTATCCCCAGGCCTCCGTTGAACATGATCATATCACTTCAAATGACTTTCTCAAAGCTTTTCATGAATCGAGAAAACTCCAAAATCTGCTATAATTTGGTCATATCTTACTTTATCCTTACGATCCATGTGAAACGTTGGTAGTTTCATCAAAAAAAATATAAATCTTCAATGGAGACGGTTGTTCGCGTGGCCTAATGGATAAGGCGCTCGCCTCCGGAGCGGGAGATTGTGGGTTCGAGTCCCATCGTGAACGTTGTTTTCTTTTGAAGGTTAATTCTTTTTATTTTTTTTACCTGAAGTCTTAATTGTTGATCACCCCTTCAATTTCTTCTTTGGTGGAAAACTTTTGGTCCTAATCGATTGATGATTAAGTGGGCCTAAGGTTTATCACTGCCGTAGGAGTGTAAGATCTATTGAGAACGACCAACCTTCGGTTCTCTGCAACAGTTCTCGATGCCAGGGTTCTAAGAATCGGGAATCGGGTTGGTGAATCGCCCTATTCTGCTGTTGAGCTTTCTTCTATTTTTGGTGAAATATCGGATTTTTATTCTTGATGCTTGTATAGATTTCTTAAAAAGTGAATTTGCAAGACATGCCCCTCTATCACAACTCAGCTAAAACAATTGTGAGTAGGTGTGCCAAAAGTGGATCGGGCTCCTCTTGCCATCCAATGGTTGGGAGGATTCAAACACGCATTTAACATATGAATGCACATCTTCAGATATGTCCAATCGTTGGATGGTTAATTGGACATCATAATAATTGAAGGGGATCTTTTTCATTCAAAAGTTGGTTCTTAGTGACAAACATGACCTGAATTGTCAGATTGAAGCCCGAGACCGGCCTAATAGTATACTAAGGTTGCATTTGGTAGTCATTTTGTTTTAGAAATGACATTTTGTGTCTAAATCAGAATTTTTCGTTTTTGTGTCAAAATTCTATTTTGAAACGAAACTCTAACATCAGAACATGAGTTACCCTGTTTCGACGTTTCTTGTTTCTGGCATTATTTTTTACTCTGTTCATTTAAAAAAAAGGAAAAAACAAATTGTGGCACCAAAAGGAAGATTCCATTTTCTTATTCCCATTAAAAAAAAAAAAAGAAAAAAAAGAAAAAAAAGAAGAAGAAGACCAGCAAACGCAACCTAAATGTGTTGGACTCAAATATTGATCAATTGGATATTAAGAGGTCCTCGAACAATGTAGTGGCTCTCGCTTGTCTGAACTAAATGAATATTGTGATCAACCGTTTATAGTTTGATCATCATGTTTAAGCATATTTAGCCTGATTATAAGTCATTTAGGGATTTTGACATGTTTAAAATCCGTTTATAACCGGATTAGTCAAGTAACCCATTTAAATTCGGATTAGTCCAATTACTTTGGATATGATTACGGAGTGGAAACCAACCATCCGAATAAAAATGTGTCAATGCCTTGGCCTATGAGGAGTTCACATCCTCTGTAGTGAGCGGTAAGCATTGAACCTCTGAGAGCACCTGGGCGCACACCCCAGGGACACCTAGCCATCCGATACTCATTGCACCCGTTGAGGGCTCTTAAATTAGTGGAGATTGATCAAGCCCGACTAAAACCGATCGACCCCACCACCAGCCAAACGGACCAATTGATTGAATTTTTTTTTTCTCTGTATTGCCCGATCGCTCTCAGCCATCCAGAACCTCACCGCACCAGTGCGGGAAGGCGGAGGATTTTTTCACGGGTGCAAGACGACTCTATTTGTGAGGAATAGTAAAATGACGGTTAAGCAAACCCTCTTTGGACGTGCCACTGTTATAGGGACGTTGTAAATCGGTTAAAACAGTATTGTAAGTTACACCAAAGCCTCTAAGTACGTTATAAATAGAAGAAGAAGAAGTTATAAATAGATGTGTACTGCTCTACTTCTCCCTCAGTGGTCAGTAGCACTGCCCATGCAAATCAAGATAAGCTCTTCTCTTTTCTTCCTGAGATTTCAGAGCTCCTATTAAAAGAGGAAACAAAAAAATCTGAAATCTCAGGAGGAACAAAGACGAGACTCTCTTGATGGCCCCTTCAAGAAGAGTTATAAGTTCTTGATTTGTTTACATAGGGGAGTAATATTCTATCTTCTTGAAATAATGATCATCTCTTTTTCTGATGAGTGACTATGTTTTCTCTTCTCTTTACCCCTGTAATTTCTCTTTTCTATTCATCCAAAGAAATATTTTTCAAGAAAAGATAGCAGGATCTTCTCTCAGTTTCAGTTTATTTGTTGATTTCATTTTTTTGTGTTCTTTAAATTTGAATATCTATCTGAGCCCTGGAGTTAGGGTTTATGAAGTGCCGGTTTATTTAATTTATATAATTTCTACGTTTTTACTCTCCCCAGTTTCATTGTAAATAATATGCAAAAGCCTATTCTGACTGATTTACAATCTTCTTGTAAGAGTGGTGGGCTAATTGTAGAACTAAAGGATTTCTGACATTATTTGGAATATCAAGAGTATATATAGGACTACAAATATAGTAAAGTTCGACATCACCAATTCTGGTTCTCATGTATATAGTAAAATTGTTGACGAAATTTTGTTACTACCCGGGTTGTGCGAACTTTCCTGCTACCTGACTCGCAACCAAAGAAATAGAATTTCAAAGGGTATTTTGAAAAGTACCAAAACCTGAAATGATATTTGTGAACCCAAAGGGGAAATGAATTACTTCATTTCTTTGGCTACAAGTCGTGGGTAGAAGGAAAGTTCCTTCAACCCTACAACTCGGATATGTATTAGCAAATTTTTTTTCCTAAAATTGCACCCACCCCTTAAGTTTATTTTAACACTTCCTTATTTCAATGATTTCAAGTGTCTTGCATCTCATATCAGTGCAAACCATATCGGAGTACAATTTTATTTTATTTATTTTATTATTTTATTATTTTTTAAGAAAGAACTCCTTATTCATGATTAAGTTGAAATACTCATCATAGATGAGTGCGGATCAGGTTCTCGTACAATCCTCACCCATACACATAGATTCCAGCTGGAATCCATATCATGGTTGGATTCCATGTGTGCGGATCAGGATCATATGAGAACTTGATCGATCTTCATCATAGATATGCATATATACACACATTTTTTTTTTTAATAAAAAAGAACTCCGTATTCATGATTAAGTTGAAACACTCATCATAGACAAGTGCGGATCAGGTTCTCATACAATCCTCATCCACACACATAGATTCTAGCTGGAATCCATATCATGGTTGGATTCCATGTGTGCGGATCAGGATCATATGAGAACCTGATCAATCTTCATCATAGATATGCATATATACACACATTTTTATTTATTTATTTATTTTTAAAGAAAGAACTCCTTATTCATGATTAAGTTGAAATACTCATCATAGATGAGTGCGGATCAGGTTCTCGTACAATCCTCATCCACACACATAGATTCCAGCTAGAATCCATATCATGGTTGGATTCCATTTATGCGGATCAGGATCATACGAGAACCTGATCAATCTTCATCATAGATATGCATATATATGCACATTATAAAGCATAACTTACCAACCTCCCAGCCCAAATAATAGAGCTTTATTCATCAACTTTACTACTTATTAGGTACATCTATATATGTGCTTTCTTGCAGAAAATCAAGGAAGCACACAGAAACACTATTTAACTCAAGCAGAGACCCATTCATGAGACCTAGATGACCTTGCTCTAAGGAATTGAACTTCTTCTTTATTGTATTTGATACTGCTTGCCTCCTCCCTCGACAGTCGGAAGGCATTGGCCAAGATATCTGTTGGCATTCCTCGGAGCACCGACGTCTTTCCGACAAGAGGGCTGGTTAGGGCATTGTTATTGGTCTTGAATGAAACCCACTTGAATCCTTCATCTCCTGATTGCTTCATCACTGCAAAGCCTTGTGGTACTACAAGTACCTGACCCTCATGGAGCTCTCCATTGAAGACTGGCCTCTCGTAGTCCCCAACTATCTCAACTCGAGCATTTCCTCTGGTCACGTAGGTTACACTATGCTCGTTCAGGTGCCAATGAGGTGCGTGGATTGAGTTTTGCAAAAATATTCATAGAAAAAAAAAATCGACAGGTAAAACTCATTCTTAAAGGCAGGTTAATCACATCCAATGTGAGATTATTGCTTTCAAGTCTTAATCCCCTCCCTTGCATGTAAAAACCCCACCCTCATCTCACACTATCAATCAGTGGATGGTGTGAGATAGATTGGGGTGGTTACCCATAAGGTAGAGGACACTAGTCCGTTGCTTTCTCATAGAACCCCAACAATCTCTCCCTCGGTGATGACTCAAAGACACTGAAGTTGTCACACCCCAGCTCTGATGTCACTTGATGGGACTTAAGTAAAGCTCATCCTTAAAAGCTAGCGATTAAGGAGAGCGTTTCCAAGTCCTTATATAATTTGGGCTATTCACATCAGATGTAGCACTATTACTTTCGAACAATTAGTTTTAGAACTATTTGGTCTTACACTGAAGAGAACTCCACTATCAACACTCAATTGGAGATAGTCGAGGATGGGAAGATTCTGGCTACTGAGAATGCTTAGGCGTCCGGCATTGGGTGTGTAGATATCAGCATGGTCTGGGTCTCCAATGTTCTCCTTAATCCTCATGTTGCAGATGGACTCCTCTAAGCCATTTTGTTGCCTCCACCATGCTTCTTGTTGTTGTTGTTGTTGTTCTCCTTTTTCTTCTCTTGATGGCCTTACCACATGAAGATCTCTCTCTACTTTGACCATATGGCCTCTCAAATCATCTGTTCCTGGTAGTTTTCTCACAGTTTCAGTGCCTACACCAAAAAGGTCAGCCAGTACTTTTGTATTGAATCCATTGAAGAGGTTGTGTGTTGATCTCTGGTGCTGTTGATATGACAATCCTTTCTGTCTCTCCTGCTGCCCAGCTATTTGGAATCTCTGCATCAATTGCAATAATGAGTTAAGCTCAGAGCAAGAGTCTTTATTCTTTCCTTTTTATTATTCTTTACGTACTCTTAGATTTTCGTCGGGCTGGTTATGGTTATTGTTGCCTGTGTTGTGGACGGAGATGGTGACAAGAGGTTCATCACCATCGTTGTAGCACCAATTGGCTACTCCTTCAGGTATGGCAATGATATCTCCTTCTTCGTATCGTCGAATCCTCTGATGCTGATCTATTGTCCTTGATCTCTGGCTTTCTCCTCCCCTTAATTGTCTAGATTGTTGAACTGATTGAAATGTTTCAGAACAGCCGGGGAACACAGCTCCCATAAAACCCCTACCTCTGCATGAATCATGCATTCAAGAATGTGACACAATTATCGAAATCAAAGATAAGAACGTAGATAATTAAAAAGGAGTCCAGATCAAATTCTCGTAAGAGTGTACACTCTTAAGTTGGTATATGGATTCCACCAAAGATCTATATTAAAAAGGCCGTACCTAGTGCACAAGGGTCCTACATTTTGTGAGTCTGGAATCTCTACGCATATGGAGATAATTTTCCACTCCAAATAGATAGTTACCAATGAAGCAGATAATTCTATTTGGAGTGGAAAATTATCAATTTATATGGGTAGAGGATCTGGGGTCCATTTTTGTGAGGTATGAGGGGAAGAACTATGAAGCTTTACCCCAAGAATGAACGAAATCCATGTGTCAGGGCATACGAGAACTATTCTCGCATAAGAATAACAACAACAAACTCAATCTTCTCTCAATTTAATGGGGTCGACTACCTAGATTCGAACAAAACAAAACAGGTAAAGACTGAGGTCATTAAAAAAAAAAAATAAGGTACATGCCTTGGATAATGTAGGTGAGCCTAGGAGAGTTGTCATAGTAAGGGCAAGACAAGGCCTTGGGGTTCGATAACATTTCTTGTTGCTGCAACTCCAGCGTATTGGAATTCATCATTGTTCTCATCCTAGTAGTCAGTGTAACCAATCCTGCACTGTCTCTGCTGGTATCGGAGCCGATGCTGTTGTTCATCGTGATGGTGGTGGCCTGGCCCTTGTTGCTGCTCTCTCTGAGCTACGCAGCCATGAAAGAGGACATTGAAGGAAACAAAGAGAGAAAGGTTGGTAGAGTGGGTCATGGTGGAACTAACTTGAACAATTGAGGATTGCTTCTAAGTGTAGTGATTTGAAGAGGAAGAGGGGAATGATTTGGTATTTATAGGAGACGGATAAGAGGTATGGGTGGACAAATTTTTGGTGGTTTCTTAGAGATGGTATTGCCATTCTGCACTTTGCAAGCCCACTAAACGCTTGATCCCTAACTAGTGTTGCCACCTTAGTTTCTTTGGGCCTTTTTGGGGTAGGGCGTGTGGCCAGTGGGCCTTTGCCCCACAAGCCCAGGAGAGAGATTTGGTTTGGAGTGGGGCCACGCGCCACTGATATGGGGAGTTGACGTCTAATGATCAAAGCTTGGGAAAATGGATATGGTCGATTATCCATCACCTTCCCCCCCTTTTTTTTTTGGGTTAAATTTATCATGGAAAATCACATGCACCGATGCACGTACGTTGTCATGGGCTCATGGGTAGTGTATGTCCACAAACTCTCTAATACTCTCTCGTTCCTAACCATATGGCCCCTCTATAAGAATCATAATACAATTCCTCTTGCGTGTCCATTGACTTGACGTGTGAGATACCAATATATTAGGAGTGTTAAAATCTAATTCAAATCGATAAAATTGATCGAAAAAATTCAGATCAAACCAAATCCATCTTCAATGGATTGGTTTTGGACTGAGGTATATTAGGATCGACTGGAAATCAATCCAAACCAATCTGACCAATAACCGAATTGAATGAAAAAGATAAAAAGATAAATAATTATGAGATTATAAATTAATGAATTGATAATCTATTTTTTACAATATTAGTGAGAATATTTTATATTGTAAGGGAAATTATTACAAATCAATGAATATGAGGTTATGAATAGAGAAATTGATTTGTAAATTGTAACAATGCTTCCATTGATTTCTTTGTTCACTATACAAAATTAGTTGGATGGTTAAATGAATGATTGGACAATAAGGTTCATTTTGTGATTTCAATATTAATTATCTTCTTAGTAATTAGTTATCCATCGGTTTCAATATTAGTTATCTTTCCTTTACAATGATAAACCATGATTTAATTCATAAATTTAAAGTGTTTTTGTCAAATCTATTGTCACTTTAGGTTATGAATGTAAAAGTTCATTATGGTTCAAACCCGATAATAAACCGATGTAAATCGAAACCAAACCAGATCGAAACTAACCGAAAATCAAAGTTCCTTAACGGATTGGTTTTAGTCTCCCTTATTCATAAATCAAAACAGATTCAGCCCAACAAAAACCAAACCAAACAGACTAATTGACACCCCTACAATATATAATAGTATATTGATTAATTATCCCTCACATCATGTAGGTTATTTGGATACCTAAACATTCTCTGACTAATATGTTGGTTCCCACGTTGGCTTGTTTGCTATCCCATTTGGATGGGTTGATAGTTAGTGTTCTTCTTTTTCTTAATATTTAAAAAAAAAAAAATGATGCCTGTTCTCACACTTTTCTTCTCCCTAATTCTCTCTCTCTCTCTTCCGTCTACTGTAAAAGGCCCTTTCTTGCATGTGCTCCCATTGGCTTGATGTGAGATATTCCGTCCGATGGCAATAACATATTAATCCTTAATCCAATATTTATTAGAATCTTTGACCTAAGTAGGGATAGATAGAAGTAGTTGAGATCATCCTATGGTTCTACATTTCCCCCCTTCTAGTATCTTTTAAGAGACTCAAAGGAGAGGGAACCCTTTGCGAATGATGTTTTTCAAACACTTCTCAATTCAATCAGTTACCTTACCTCTTCCAGAATATTGCAATTACTAATTTCCATCCTTATTCTTTTGCTTTAGCACCCAAGTCGTCATGGTTGTTACCGTTGTTATTGAATACTTATATAATTTATGTGATTTTTTTTTTTTTTTTGTATTTAATTTTTCCTTTTAATATCAACGGATCCTGACCTATGTTAGTAGCATAAATAAATTGAATGTAATAAACCACATTGGGGTTATTTTGTTTGCTACTTTTCTTTCAATTGGTGCTATTACTTTTCTCTCTCTCTTCTTCTTTTTTTTTTTTTTTTGGTATCGAAATAAATATATTTTTCAACACACTTGCCTTTCACCAGTGCGTGTTTTTAAGTTGATCAGAAGATGGTTTGTTGAATATGCTCCTCTTTTTGACATATGAGATGGTGATTTTAATTTGAGCTCTCTTCAAAATGCATGAGTATCTATAGTTTACTGTAACTCAGTTTTCTGTTGTAATTCTATGAGTTGTGGTATTTCAGGGTCTCTGCTGGCGTCAAAGGGCAACATGATGTATATAGAGATAGAGGTGGAGAGTGGAACAAGTTATCATACAAGCCTGATCCACACACATGAAATTTACAATAAAGAAGATATCATATCATGTGATGTATGAGAATCTGATCCACACTCTTAAAGTTGTGGGTTGACAATCCAAATCTGTGTAGATGGATAATGCAAGGGCATCATGTTAAATATTTTGGTTTGATGGTGGTTAGAATGGTTTGTAAATTTGAACTAATAATGTGCTTGGTGGGTGGCTTGAATCGCCAAGGAGGTCATGTTTGTTTTTTGCTAACAAAGGGTATCTAGGCCTTCAGCCTGACTAGTCCCGTGGGCCCATACTGACCCCACAATCGCATGGACCGGGTCATACTGAGGTTGAATGAGAATCATTCAACTTTCATTGAAAGTAGTGAAGAGCACTAAACACCTCCGTGTGAGTGGCCCAAGGTGTGCCTAGTGGGAGTTGAACTTAAGACGTCCGAGTTTACAACTCCTACCAAGTTCGTTGCTCACCAACTGCGTTATCCCCTTGGGTTAGGTCATGGTTACAATGTATGATGGAGAACAATTGTTTATTATGTTTAATTTATTTTTAATCAAAAAAATTAGATGATATATATATTTTTTATTCTAAAGTAAAATGTTGAAATTAAAGTAAATCAGGAAGAACATCGTCATCAGGACTACAGAGAGAGGTAAAAGTTTTGTTTACCTTAACTTCGTGAGCTAATTTGGCCAAAAAAATTTTTTTTTTGGTAAAAGATGATCTATTGAGTGAATTGACACAAGGCTTTATTTACACATAAGGTATGGAGCCAAGGAGTGGCATTTGGCCAAGCTGTCTCAACACTCATGGACAGGGCCTTCCGAGCTAAGAAGTGCGCGATAACATTTGCCTCCCTAGGGATAAAGTAAAAATTGCACACAGTAATCTGGGTGGATAGATGAACAATGTCATGGATGATCGGTTGCACTTCGAATGGCATCGTTTGAGATGGATCTTTAATGAAGTTGATGATGGTCTCACAATCAAATTCAACCCGAGCATTGGTGATACCCTTTTAAATCGAGTGAAGAAGACCAAGCCGGATTGCAAGAGCTTCACCAGTTCCAATTGTAGCAAAGAAAGCAGGGGAAGAAATGGCAAAAGACTGGGATCCGGATGACCTCCTTGCAATCACACCCAAACCTCCACGAGCAGAGTCAGGATCAAATGCTGCATCGTAATTAATTTTACACTTACCCAGGATGAGGAGGGATCCAATGTAATGGTGTTTGATACTGCTGGTTTGAGTTGGAGTTGGTGGATGTTACATAATATCCATTTGCTTCCCAAAACTCCTCAAAGGCACGAAGGGCTGCTTGAGATACTTCAATCGGGGTCCAATTCTTCTTCTTGTAATTAAATCATTTCGAGCAATCCAATGGAACCAGCAAGTGAAAAAACATAGGCTCAATGTCTCCTCACATCTTCTCTTGTTAGGGAAAGAAATGCGGTCCCAATTCTGTAACCATAACCGAATCTTTGGATCATCTTGAGCAGGGATGATGAATGAAAGTGGGCTTCCAAACCATGTAATTTTTTCGAGTGGACAACTTAGAAATATGTGATCATTTGTTTCCATTATATCCCCGCAACGCAAGCAGACCGGGTTGATCGGAATTTGTCATGAAGAAAGACCATGACCAGAAGCTAGACCTTGAGCGCAAGCCCTCCACAATAGAAGACATTGCCAATTCTCTTCCAGACAATAGGGGAGATGAGCCTCCATTCTTTTTGCCGAGAGATAGAAGGTTGCTAAGATTGGTGGGCATTTTTGTGATTGGAGAGCATATGGTAAGTTGTCTTAATAGAAAAGACCCCATTTTAAGCTCCTCCCCATATTTGTTTGTCTTGCCACTGAGTGATGCTTAAATTAATTTTTAGAATCTCTTTACGATCAGCTGGATGGAACCATTGCTCCAGTAGATGAGTCTTCCAAACTCTATTTTCATGATCAATTAAATCAGAGACCTTGGTGAGAGGGCAGCTATGGGGTCTTGGATATTGAACTCGAAAATCAAAGTGCGTAGGAATCCAATTATCTTCCCAAATGAGGATGTCATTTCCATTGCCAATTTACCATAAAACACCTTTTAAAGAATTTTCCTTCCCTCGATGATGCTACGCCAAGCCTAAGAGGGTTGAATGCCTATACTTGCTTGTAAGAAATCTTTTCTTGGGAAATAAAGAGCCTTCAAGAATTGTGCCTAAGTAGTATTTGGATCTGCCCACAGCCGCCATGCTACTTTTGCTAGTAATGCCCTATTGTGGAGGAGTGGTTCACGAAGGCCAAGACCACCTCGTTCTTTTGATTGGGTGAGACGAGACCAAGAAATCCATGTGATTCATTGTTCTTCCCCCTTTTGCTCCCAATAGAACTTGCTCATAGCTTTACGAATTTTTTTCATGATGGGATGTTGGCAATTTGAAATGGGATGCAACATAACTGGACATTGAGCTTGCTACCGATTTCAACAAGACTTCCCTCCCAGCATGGGATAAAAACTATAGCTTCCACCCTTTAATTCTGTTATACACTTTCTCAGCAATGTCATGGAACACTTTGACTTTAGAAACACCAATCTCTGAAGGAAGACCGAGATATTTTGATGGGCCGTCATTGTATGGAATTTTTAGAATGCGGGAAAACCATCTTTTTATTCTCGGGGGAGAATTTGGGCTGAAAGTGAGGGAGGACTTGCTCAAATTGACCAATTGACCGCTGGCCTTACAATATATCTCCATATAATCCTTCAACTAGTAAATTCCCTCAGGTTCACTTCTGAAAAAAACAAGCTATAATCTGCGAAAAGGAGGCGTGTGATGGCGGGAGCCCTATTTCTTGCCTTGATTCCAGTTAAACGATGATCAGATGTAGGCTTGTCAAGAATGCAACTCATTCCCTGAGAACACAAAATGAATAGAAAGTGGGAGAGAGGGTCTCCTTGGCGAATGCCACTTGTTGGAGTGATGATTCCCCTTTCAGCACCATTAATAAGCAAAAAATAAGAGACACTAGAAATGCATTCCATAACGAGATTTACCCATGTAGAGTAGAATCCAAGGTGCAACAACATGTTTTTGACAAAGGGCTATTGGAGCCAATCAAAAGCCTTTTGCAAGTTGAGTTTGATTGTGACAAATTTTTTCTTTTCCTTCTTCCTCTTCTTAATGTAGTGGAAAAGTTCATGAGCAACAAAGATGTTGTCTGAGATCAGTCTCTCCGGGATGAACGCCGATTGAGGAGGAGCAATGATCTTGTGGAGGGAGTTCTTTTGTCTGTCAGCCATGAATTTTGAGATTACTTTTGTAGCTACTCTGCAGAGGCTAATCAGCCTGAATTAGTCAACCAATTCCGGGTTGGGAACCTTGGGGATTAAGCAAATCAGGGTTCGATTCAACTCTTTAGGCATGTATCCTGTCAAGAAAAATTAGTAATGTATTGCACAAGCTCATAATTAGTAATCTCCCAAAATTTTTGGAAAAAAATGGGTGAAAACCCGTCAGGGCAGGGGGATTTCAGGGGTTTCATGGCATGAAGGGCTCCCTGAATTTCCTCCATAGTGGGAAGCATACAAAGATAATTATTAAGAGTATTAGGAACAACCGGCTTGGTGGCTTCAAGAATAGAATGAAGAGTTGCAGGCTCTATGCTTTGGGATGTAAATACCCCCTTAAAGTAGCTGAGGAATAATGAGTGAACTTCTGATTCATATTGCATCCATTGGCCATTAACCCTCTTAATTCTTAATATTTTGTTCCATTGTCTTCTTTGAATGGTTGTGGATGAAAAAACGCAGTGTTCTGGTCTCCAGAATTAAGCCACAAGATATGTGATTTTTTATGCCAAAAAATTTCCACTTTTTCCAATTCCTCTGCCAAAAGTCTACTAATGTCATTCTCCTTGATTTGAGATTGTGCTGCAACCGGAAGACTCTGAAGATGTTCCAACTCCTTTTTCAAATTGTGGATGTTTGTGTGGATGTTGCCAAAGCTTTCTTTGTTCCATCTTTTCAGGTGAACTTGGCAAGATTTTAGTTTACTTTGAAGGGGATGGGAAGAAGAACTCACTGGAGAGGACCAAGCTTTAGAAATAATAGATTTGCATTGAGGGTGGGAAATCCACATGGCCTCAAAATGAAAGAGCCTCGCTCCAATTGATTTACCTCCATATGAGTCCACAACAATGGGTGCGTGGTCAGAACCGATTGCTGGGAGAACAGAGACTGAAGCATTTTCAAAAGAATTTTGCCAAGCAACATTAGCCAAGGCACGATCCGACTGGAGTCTAATATTAGATGGACCCAAAAGTATGTTGCTCCAGGTGAAAATTGGGCCTTTTGCTCCAAGGTCCAACAGGTTGCATGTGTATATCATGTCCTTGAAATTTTGAATGTCTCTTGCCCCACTTTGATTTCCTCTTGATTTTTCATGCCACGATAAAATGGAGTTGAAATCGTCGAGGCACATCCATTTTTCTAAACGATTAGCTCCCAGGTTGATGATCTTATTCCAAACCAGTTAGCGGTTGGATCTAACTGGGTCACCATAGACACACGTAAGGTAAAATTCTTGTCTCTGAGGAATTAATACTGATGAGTCGATGATTCTATCCTCAAATGAACCAATAGTAATATGATAATCTTGATTCCATATAAGGGCCAAGCCCCCAGAAGCACCATTAGCATCAATAGAGAAGCAGTGAGACATCCTCAATTTTCTTCTCACTGATTCGATCCTAGCTTGCCTGGACTTTGTTTCGATTAAAAAAATAATATCTGGTATGACTGAGTGGGAGAGATTAAGCAAAGAAGGAACTGTGAGGGAGCTCCCCATACCCTGACAGTTCCAACTTACAATTTTCATGATTCCTTGTGGGACTGAAGCACCCCAGTCTCCACAGGTTCCGTCATTAAAAAATGACCCAGAAAATGGTTTCGAAGATCAGTTTCCTCAACAATTTTAGCATAGTCTTTCTTTGAGCGACGAGCCCTCTTCGACTTTGCAGCAAGCTTGGCTGACCCTGTAGTTGGGTAGGGGTGAGTTACCTTGCTAACTCTAGGGGTACGGTGTGGCCGGTGTGGCTGAAGCAAGGAAGTGGAAGGGGTTGGAGACACGAGTGATGGATTGTCGATGTGGGTTTGGGAATTCACAGGGTTATTGTGGAGATGGTGGGGCTCCTTGATCAAATGAAGGGATGGAGCATGGCTAAGGCTCACAATAGAAGTGGTTTGGGTCGAGGTTACTTCTGTGTAGGTGTGGACATCTTGAATTGCCAAAAGAATAACCACCTCATTTATAAGTCTGAGCCAAAAAAGACGAATTAAAAAGAAGATTATAAATATCCAGAAAGAGAGGGACAATGCTTAAAAGCTGTGAGGTCATTGTTAGGTAAAAAAAGTATGTGTTCTAAAACTTCAGAATTGCTCCATCCCTTCAATTGAGCCTACTGCACCCCAAGTAGGGGATCTTGTGTGCTTGCTTTAATAGAATTTTCTATCATCAAGTAGTCAATCATGAGTGAGATACATTTTCCTTTGAATAAAAAAACAAGTTACCCAACCTCAAATATTAAGATAGTGGTTCGAGAAAATGGTATAAACCATGATAATAAAATTTGAGTTTGGTACAATAACTGGAAAAGGTTCATTAAGATGCATTTTTCATTCTATTGGTTCTTTATTTTGGAACTAGAAAAGAACTAGTGGGCTGTGGCTACACGACTTTTTTTTTCTTCCTTTTTTATTTTTTTGGGGGGTTCATAGGGTGGTACACCACCCTTTTTATCTCTCCTTTATTAGTGATGTGACAATGTGATTGGAATCTTGTGGCATAGTTAGAATCCCACACTCTACTTGGGGGTTGAAAATATCTTTTCCCACACTACTGTAAGGGATTAGAAGTCTTTAGTCGTGGAGATCCCCCCTCCCCCCCCTCCCCCCTTTACATCCAACACTGTCCTATTTATTTATTTAGATTTGCTATAAAATACATGTAGGGTAAACAAACCTAATGTACATAATAAAATGTGAGAGAAGGTTCTCCATGACAGTACGAAGGGCAATATCATTTATATGGGTCCTAATTATTAAAATAGAAAATAACAAAGTAATAAAAACTCCATGTGAGAGGGAAATAATAATCTAGCGATCGATTCTTTCCCCCTAAAGTAGCTTTTCAAATTCTTACATTGAAATTTCGTTAAATCCTATTTACCAAAAAAAAAAATAATCGTTAAATCCTTTTGAGCAAAACTGCAAATGGTCATTCATTTAAACAAGAAAAATGAGTTCATTTCTTTACATCCACAGGATCGTCCAAGTCAGCATAGGTGGGCACATTTTGTAAGCAGATGCCTGGCCTTCATTACATATGAAGCAACTCAAGGAATACACTTGAAAATATAAATAAAAAGGATTTCAATAAATGAACTCATGTAAAGGTTTTCTTATTTTATCCTCAAGTTTTATTGTTAGTTTTTCACTCTCTTTTTTTTTTTTTTGGGGGAGGGGGGGGTGGGGTGCGATCCTCAAGGTTTAAAACCCTAGAATGATACATAGGATCCACCTTAACTGATTTTATTTAATTCATATTGAAATTATCCAGAAACTAGAAAACAGAATTGTTAGAAAGATGTAAAAATTTTGATTCAATTCAATTATGGATTTTTTTGGCAAAATCTGCAACTGAAAGTGGTCTTTCAATTACTTCTCTTGTTTTTCCTCATTCAATTTTGGAAGAGCTTAGGATAGATATTGAGAATAGATCAAGATTTCGCTTTGCATAGATTTCTTTTTGATGGAGTAGTGGAGTGGATTTTCTTCCTTGTTGATGGCTATGCTGGAGGTGGGGAGTGATCCTGGTTCCATGACCCTCCGTTTTGTTTGTTGTTTCTAGTGTCCTCTTAGACCTAGCTTGTAAATGATTTTTTTTTTATATTAATATAAATGACTTCTTAGCGAAAAAAGTGCACGTGTTTGTGTGTTTTCAAGTAGTTTTTTTACTCAAAAGACTTAAGATCTTGCTACTAGGGTAACTCTCATTAATTTTTGACTATTTTACTGATTAAAAGAAGAAAAATGACAAAAGTATAAATATCTAAATGCATTCAAGCTCAATTCAAAAGACGAGTTTATGAATTGTGCTAGTTAGAATCAGGTTGGTGGATTCTGATCTGATTCATTGAACCATATTCACGTTGTAAAGGACAGTTGCTTGCTAAGAGTGCTCCGCTTGTGTAAGCATTCTCATGAGAGACCTTGTTTAGATTGGAGTCCCCGTGCGAGGGACCTTGATCTTTTTTACCCCTACACTGTGGATGACCCATGGTGTAATTTACCAACTTTTCTTATTCCTTTTAGGTACACTAACACTTTATATATAGGGAGAGGGATAGGTATGCTAGCGTAATACTTAGAAATTAGGAATGCTGCGGCATTTTGACCATAGGATTTGATCAACATGAATTGAATCATTGGATGGAGAGAAGATATACAATTTTTCAATTTACGGTTGCAACACCTTTACTCTCTCTTTTCGTCGGAAAAAGTTTACTGGAACCAGCCGGAGAAAGCGAAGTTGGGTTTTTTTTTTTCCCTTTCTTTTATCGATTTGCAAAGTGCAGCTTGAACATCAGCAGCAACTGAGGCGGCGGCAGTAGCAGCGGCGGCAGTTCCAGGATCCCTTCGCCGGAATCTGACTCTCTCTATTCCATTCACCAATGTTGCAAAATGAAAGTGTGGATGAAGTCCTTAACTTGGGATTCTCCGTCGAACTTGTGGTGAGGACCGCCGGGGCCTGGTGCTGGTGCCAGAGCTAGTGATGGCCCTGGAGCCATTGCATCATAGATTGGCAGCACAGGCGGTGAACCTGTCGGCGTCAGTGGTGCTGGTTTCTTGAGCTGGTGGGTTCTGGGGTCGACAGCCGGTGCTCCTTCTGGCTTCACCGCAGAAGTCTGTTGGAGATTTCTTCGGCGGTTGAAATCGTCTTGAACGGATCGAGGGATTAATAGCCGTTCGATCCCGTGAATGACACCGTCGGGACGGGTCACCGCGTCTGGATGGATGACCGCCGCGGAATTGACCTTCTTGTCGGAATCCGTACAGGTAAGATGAACATGATCGTGAAAAAGCGTCTTGTGCTTAGTTGACTTGCAGCCGTCTCTTCCGCCGCAGTCGCAGTTGCTGTCGGTTACCAGATAGTACCGCTGCCGTCGACAACAGCGGTGGTGCCAACTACTTTGCTTTCTCCGGCTAGATCCAGTGAATGAATGATTTTTTCCGACGAGGAGAGAGAGAGAGAGAGTAAAGGTGTTGCAACCGTGCATTGAAAATTTATTTATTTTCTCTCCATCCAACGGTTCAATTCATGTTGATCAAATCCTACGGTCAAAATGCCGCTAGTATTCATAATTCCTAGATACTACGCTAGCATACTTGTCCTTTTCCCTTATATATATAATGGAAAAGAAAGAAAAAAAACTGTCTGGGAACATGGCTTATGTTGACACTTCCATGTATCTATATTTTTCCTTTTTTTGTTTTAAAGAAGAGAGAGATAAACACAAATACTACTAAATGTAAGCTGTACTCGAAGATAGAAAATCACTTTCCATATATATTATGGGGTTTAGTTTTCATTCACAGCCATATTTGTAAATGGCCGCTCTTCATCTAGTGGGGGCCAAAATGGTATTATGGAATTTTTTTTTTTTAATGCCTATCTAATTATTGAAGTGACTACAATTATGTAAGCACACGGTTTGTACACATTTTTTTTTTTTTTTGTTGGTTTATGATAATACTATATTTTTTAACATTCCATAGAGTAGTGATCGGGCTATCTACCGAGATCTAGCTAGGTCACTTAACAATATCACATGAGGAAAAAGTAGGGATGTCAAAAGCTAGCTCACACGAGTAGGGTGGATCAGAAACTAACCAACCAAAGCATGAAATCAGATTGACTAATTTGCAATAGTCCAATGCGGAGCCTAGACTGATTATTATTGAGTTCAAATGGATGCATATATATATATATATAGCTTTATCAACTAATTTATGGCTTGTTTATAGCCCAAGTAATTCGTCTAAAAGAATGATTAGCTCGAATAACTTGGTCCTGACTATAGACTAATAATTGATTGCCTGAATATAAATATATTCATGCATAACATATGACGCCTGATTAACTAAAAAATGTGTTAATAATACGAGACATTAAATTGGAGGGAACGAATTAGACCTGACCAAAATTGATCCAGAGTTACCGGTTTGATACCCTAGGAAAAAGGCATATAGGAGCATTTTAAAACATGGGGTGAGTTAAACTATTATGAATTTAGGGTTGCAAATTGGTATACTTTTGAGGACCATCATATATACATGAATATGTTATGGGAGAGGGCTCAAAAGGGTTCTCTAGGCGAGTAGCATAGAGTAGCACACCAATATGGTGTGGCAAAATGATATCATACATTGGAGGTCAACAAAGTCATTTCCTATGAGGAGAAAGATATAGGCAGATGTACAGTCTATTCTACTAGTCTACCTCAATATTTTCCATATGTTATAGGGAGAAAGAAGCCTAAAAGGCAATGTGGCACCTACACCTAGACATAGTGAGGAGTGAAATGATAGCCCCACCCCTCATAAAAGTAAAAAATTTTGCCCCTATTGATGCTTCTACTATTGCTCTCATTGGTCCACATGTTGGTCTAAAGGCCACACTACATTTTAGGGAACGCTCTCTTGATATTATATGATATATTAATGGTTTTGGGTAGGGGGTTGCCAATCGGTCAGGTCCAGCCAGGCTTTACTAATTGAAAACCTTGCACCATGAATGTCCGTTTAAGTAAACTGGCTTAGCTTTGGGGGGTATGATATGGTTTATAATTTGGCTGGTCGGTATCGGGCTTTAATCAGACTATCTTAAACGGACCTTAATCAGGCATTAATCGAGCTACGGACATATTTAAGTCTAAACGGGCTTTAAACGTGTCTACTCTAAAATTATTTTCTTAAATATGTTGAAGGCTTGAAAATCAATTTAAACATTAAATCATTATATAAGTCATTACAAAATTGATTGCATTAGAAGATTGATATTACCCCAAAAGTCTGCATCTTAAGCACATTAGCAAATCCCACAAGAAATTAGATA
Source organism: Macadamia integrifolia (assembly GCF_013358625.1). NCBI lineage: Eukaryota > Viridiplantae > Streptophyta > Magnoliopsida > Proteales > Proteaceae > Macadamia > Macadamia integrifolia. Next base: position 17,261,830 of record NC_056566.1, read on the forward strand.
TATATATATATATATATATTTGGGGTAGGAATCAAGAAATGAGGTTAATTGACACAAACTAGTCTTGGACTGTACTTTGGAAATGGGCTAGGCGACATGGGATAGCAAAAACCCTAGCCACAAAATCGAACTCCAATCGTTTTCCAATATCTCGTGTATCTCCGTCATTTCACTGAAAACAATGGGGCATTATTGTAAATTAAATTTACGTCATACCCTCTCAGAAAACATATATAGGTTTCAGTACCCTCGGAAAAATTCTGCAACCCTCCGCTTTTGACGAAAATAGAAAGGGGAGAAACCAGGTGGAGAAGAGAAGGAACCGAGGCTGAGAGAGGTCTTCTTTTGGCCAAAAATCAAGCAAAGGGTTTGAACTTTCAGAGTTAAATTGATCTCTAATGGGTAGCAGAAAACTGGTGCGAGATTTCTTTCTATCCAAGCAACTGCTTTCTCTGCAACTAAATTCATTCCAGGTTTGCTCGCCACAACCCTAATCTCAACATTAGGTTTTTTCTATTTTTACGTTTTTCTTTTGTGTGGTTTCTTCATCCAGGCTTCGAATACGAGGCTGCGATTGCTCTCGGAAAATGGACTTTCGGGTTCTCGTGGATTCAGTGTGTTCAATGAGTTCTCCAAGAAAGTCAAAGGAGAAGTTAAAAGGTATGCCGCTTCTCTTTACTTTGCAACCTTCATGTAAATATCAGTGTTAATGGTTCTGCAATTCGTCATTGTTTGCAGTTCAAACCTAGGGTACAGGAGTTCTGTGTCTTAATTCTTATACATTGAAGAGAGAGAAATAAAAACGGAAGCTTTAGCTTGTTTGCTTTCTCAATTTATGGTCACCCTTTATTATATGGAGCTAATATATGGTCAATCGCACTTTGTTACCATTGTACTTGTTTTACTCGATATTTTGTGTATGGTATACAAGTCTTTTTTTTTGGTGGATTTTTTGGGAAATACATATTCTTTTTCTCCTGTTACTTCTTTCTAGTAAAAGGGTAAAAACAGTTGTGTCGTTTGTTTGTTAGGGTTGATGTCTTTGTGTTTTCTGCGCTATTTTAACTGATGGATCAGCTATTTATAATGGGTTTAAATCTATCTGAGATAGAAATTGATTCCTTACCCATTTTTTTATTCTTGCTCTTTATGCCTCCCTTCATTTTCTTCTAGTATTACTGCCTCTTTGGCTACACCACTAGCTTTATTATATTGCTACTAATACTTCCATCTTTGTGCTTGCTTATTCTGTTACTTGGCAGTGCTCAGCTCCTATATGATTTCGTTTGCCTTTTCTAATTTCCTTCTGGGGTTTTTATTTGGTGGTAGTAATCAGGATTTTCAAAAGACAGTCAAAGAATTTAAAGAGAAAGCAGGTGAGCTGAAGGAGGCGAAAGAAGAACTGAAAGTCAGGTAATTTTAGGATATAGTTGCTCTATGCCTTCTGGCATTTTTGGTTTACTAGGTTGTAGGTTGAGACATACTTTTGTATGCCAAAGGCTGGCAGACACTTCAAAGGAGGGCCTTAGATGGTGAACTGGCGAATGCAGAACGAAGCAGACGGCGGAGCAGTTGTACAAGCATGCAGACAGCGTGTGGACAGAAGCTGAAGCTACAGCGAAGAAGGTCAGCTCCAATGCTGCCCTGATTGAAAGATATTTATACTGAAACTATCTGATCATTATTATTCTATTGATAAAAAATTTAGAAGATTCATGAATTTTTGAGGCTGTAATTATTATCAGAGCCTTTGTAACTATGTTTTTTGTGTGGATTTTTCTTAGACATGTTTTGGGTCCATAACTATGCTGTTTACTTCTCAACAGTATGACAGGATAGCAGTTCTGTTTTCATCCCTATTGTTTAAGGAAAACTTGTCTCCATACTTCTGATTGGTGCATGCCATGCTATTTTTACCGAGTCCATCACTTTGCTATTCATGTCCTTGTTCTGTTCTGGGATCTTAGTTATTTTCCTGATTTCCTGGAAAGGATTTTCTTTTGGTATTTTGGGGGAAAAATGTTTTATCTCCTTGTTTCACTTGCCTTAGGTTATTGTTCAGACTTTCTTTTCAGCTTGCATCAGCTGCATTTTAAGTTTTTTGTAATTTTAAAACTAGGCAGCTTTCCCTTGCCTGCATGCACTATTGTTTAATTGTGGATACTTTGCCATCTGTTGTGGGCCATTGTGGATCAGGTTCTCCAAGCCATGGTTTCATGGTCCCTTTCTTTTTTGGCAATTTTTCCTTCATCCTTTTTATATACAGCAAAGCTGGTTTTAAAATCCTGCTATAATTCATTCATTAATCTTTGAAAACTTTGTTTCTTTGCAGGTTACTGCAAATGTAAAGGAGAAGATTTCAGCTGCTTCAGAAGAGGTGAGTCATGTGCTGTCGCATTTGTGAAGCCTTTTGTTGAGTCATGAATATTTTTTAGAATTTTAGGACCTTCTGATGACATTATTGCCTTACCCTTTTATCACAATTTAGGTCAAGGAGACCCTTGGAATCAAACAGCAAGAGTCATCTGGATCCTCCGGTACCTCAGCTAAATCTGATGCTGCTGCGAAGGAAGGAGACAGTAGTACATCTGGGAAAGAAAATTCCCAGCAATCCGAAACTGTTGATGCTAAAGAATCATTATTTGGCAGGTTTAAGTCCGGTTTTTCTTCTACTTCTCCTGGAGTTTCTGCAGCCTTTCAAAAATTGAAGGATGCAAAAGTCATTGACTTAGCCAAGAAGGGCTATGACACAGTAAAAGATGAGTTGAGTGGTAACCCTGCTAAGAGAAGGCACGTTCAAGCTGAAGCTTCCTCTACGTCAACAGGAGAACGAAGTACAAGAACTGACATTGTTGTTGTTCCCACGAAGCAGTCAAAGTGGGGTAAGAAGTGGGAAGCATTTAAAACTAAGGTGAATGGGCCACTGGTCTTATTTCCTATCTGTGGAAATAGCATAGATGAGCTATTTATTTCATTTAGTATGTAGCTCCTCACGTGAACTTGATTGCCTGTTTCTTTATAGATGCAAGGTCATCGTGTGTTCAAGCGCATAAGTGGGATCAGTGAGCCTGTTGTAACAAAGGGTCAAGAGGTACATTCTCTTTCTTAAACTGTTATTCTTTTCCTTCTCAGCCACATCACATTGTTGTTTTGGCTTGTACACATTTTATTGGTACATAGTCTTTGTCACTATTGTTGGAACACTCCATTTTGTGGAAATGACGATCAATATAAAATCACTGACATGGTTACTGGGAAACTCCTTTCCTAGTCAGTTTCATCTATTTATCAATTATTTCAAATTACCTTATTGACAAGAGGTGTTGCAATTTAACTGCACGGACATGCCTATCTCTTTGGTTTTTGAGTTTTATGTTTGACATTCTGTTGCTCTCATGGTTCCTTTATGAAAGTACGCGGTTATAACTGCATTTGGGGTTGGAATTTGGCAGTTTGCAGAGGACATGCGGGAACGTTGGGAAACTAGTGATCATCCGGTTGTTCACAAAATTCAAGAGTAAGCTGCTACACTTGAATCTGTTTGTGATTTCCTTTCTGCTATTGTATTGGAGGCTTCCTATATATTTCCATTGCCGCTGCTAATTTGGTGTAATCTCATTGACAGTATCAATGAAACAGTTTTTGGAGAAACAACAGCTGCATTATGTTTCAAGGAGATACGTCGTCGAGATCCGTAAGATAACTTTCTTTTTTTGCTTTTATCTTTCTGGAGTTATTCATGATTCAACGATAGCAATCTAATTTCTCTGCTATATGAAAACTTGCATGTTCAAGCTCTTTTTCTCTACCGGAGTTTGCAGTTGAAGTTCAGGAAATGATCAAGCCAACCCTGAATGCTTATATTAAGGTAACTAAAGTTCATATGAGATTGCAGGGATAGGAAATGTAGTTTTTCCCTTTTGGTGTATTATAGTGATCTTTTTGGCAGCCTGATATCGGTACTGAGTGACAAATTCTTGTGCAGGGGGATGCGGAAACACTTAAGAAGAACTGCAGCCCTGAAGTGATTGAGCGTTGTAAAGCAGAGCATAGAGCTTATGAAGGCCAGGGTATCTTCTTTGACAATAAGGTATGGTTGATGAATTGTTGATCTAGTACTCATTTTTTCTCTATACATTTGGTCAGGGTTAAGATTCTCAATTCTCCTGAACAAAATTGGCCTAAGTATGGTGATCTGTCTCCCGTAAAGTTCTTGGGTGGATGTTTCTGCGATAACTTTAGATTAAGACTACTGCTCACTAAAAATAGGAAGCATTCTTCAAACTACAATGAATTTATTGCTGATAAATGAGAAACATTTGGTCTTTGTACCTGTTCTCATCATTTAGATATACTGTTATAACCACTAGTAGTAATGTTTGATCATTCATTCAAAAAGGAAAAAATAATGTTGGATCATACTAGGCCCAGAAATTTTGAATCATGCGATTTATCAATTTAGTGAAGTTTTTTATGGTGCATATTATATGGTTTTGGAATAGCGAAGATAACCATTAATTACAATTACATTTTATGAGGCCTATATGGAGAATTTACATGCATTATATAATTAAGCAACTAAATAAGGTTGCATTAGCAACAGTAGTGTTAAAAATTAATTCATTTATTATGACCTTTATTTATTAAGATCTTAGATTGTTTTAGTGGTATTTAATTAATTTGTATCACATTAGAACTAAAAGTTATATACTGTTGCATTATAATAGTGAGAAAACAGAAATGAGTAGCCTCTGCAGTGACGTTATAGTTGCCATAACAGTTAGCCCTGCTTTTATGCACATCAGTGATTGAGCATAATTAGGTATAGATAGTAGAATAGCCTCTTTTGCCATGGAGACTATTTAGATTTTCATCTTTGATTTGTATATTCTGGTGAACTAATCACTGCTAATCTAGATACTCCTTAAATTGTTTGGTAGTTTATGATAGGGCTATGGTTTCCTGCAATCTTGCTCGGTCCACGTCTTCCTAGGTGGTCCTTGGAGAGCCGGTTAGGGAAGAAGGGGAAATCTGAGATGAGACTGAATTTGCAGGGGAGAGAGGAATCACACCAGGAGAAAGGGGGGGGAGGAAGCTCGCACAAGAACCCCACACATGCACTCAATAATATTCAATTCATTCTTCAAATATGAGTTCTAATTGCATGGTTACATGCATAGTTGTTACGGCGCCAAGGCGAACCAAGACGGTGGAGGGTTGTCTAAGCGCTTAGATGAGAAGGCACCCCGCCTTAAGGCGAAAAGGAGACCAAGTATTATTTTTATTTTTCCTATTTTCTAACATTATTTGTAAGTTATATATACCTTGTATCATAAAAAATCAAGATTAAGCAACATCAAGTCATTAAAAATCAACATTTAGCCATATTAAATCATAAAAAATTAACATTAATTCATATTAAGTTATAAAAAATCAACATTTAGAGAAATGCTCGTTCTATAATAAGTTTGACTGATCAAATGATTTTATTTTTACATGAAAATTTTTGTATTAGTTGGAACATAAAATCATCTTTCCAACAAGTCTAAGATTACTTAAATCTGAGTTGTAACGACAAAGTTATGATCCGGTCAAACTTATCTTCAAGTGCGCGAATGCTGTTAAAATCACCTGAATGAAAATAATTTTATGGATATCAAAACAAAATATTATTTTATCGGACTTTTGGTTTTTAGCAATGCTTTAACATGATAGAATTTATAAAATTTTCATAATTGAGAAAACCCCTAGCATTTAAAAGTTGAAAATCGCCCCTATAACCAAAATTCAATTTTTGTTCTTGGATTGGGGGGTTGATTTTTTATCCTTTTGGAATTTTATTTTTAAACTATTTTTATTGGATTCAAATAAGGGGTATTTGCTTATTTATGAATAATATCTTAAGTAAATGAAATAACAAACATAAAAAAACATGTGGAGGAAGGCCTCTCTATGTGGGCCATTTTCCATGTGGAGAACCTCTTTTCTATGAAATAGTTCTTATGATTAGGAAGTATAATTATATACACCAAAATAATACTATCTAGCTTGCCCATCAGAACGGAAGTGCAGATAAGTATTGAAAAAGTTGTTTATGTATAGCTACTTGAGCTGATTAGTGATTAGGGAACATAGATCTTTGAAGAATATCGTGATGACTTCACCTTTCTTTTTAATATCACTAAAGCTTTATTCCAATTCCCAGCCATTTCGAGTCAACCTGATATTGCTTGCATCTATTCGCAATAGGAAAAAGGGGGGGGGGATCCCTGCCTACTTCACCTTGTCCACCTTAAATGAGCCCAACATTTGGAAAAAAAGGTTTGGCACAGTAACTTTATTATTAAATGGGCTGGCCTCCACCATCAGCCCCAGATCTTATGTCTTGCTGCCTAGTGCCCACAGTATACTCTTCGGGCCCATCCTGAACCTTCTTAGTAAAGCAGATTTGTGGATGACCCGATTTGAGCGGGGAACACAGACCAAGATGAACTGGCAACCTCAAAAGATGGCCTGTAAGGATCGGTGAGATCTGGAGTTGACGTTGCTGCCCAGAAAAATCTCCGGATCAAGTAATTGCAGGCTGTAGAAGAGGCTTTCAGATCACAGCAGTAATAACGGAGGATGTAGGCTTGCAATCAGTCTTCTAAAAGATTGGTTGCTTGAATTGAGGATGGTTGGAAGCGTCCTTCTACACCAGGAGAGAAATAGCCAACTGTACTAGGTTTCCAACCTAAGCCTCTTGAAGGGTTTCCAAAGCTAGGCGTGCGTTTTGGCCAGATCTTCCAACCGCTTAAGAAAGGAGTGAACCTGGCTTGGTGGTTCCATTCGCTTATACGTCCCCTTCTTAGTGTTGTTCAGTATCAAGTAGGACTGAGAACCCCTACTTCCATAGGTTGGTGGGCCGCGCTTTTGAATAACCACCTAAAGTAGACCCCTTGCTCCTAATTCAAGAGAGGCTCCAGACTCCACCGAGGTAGCAAGCAAGTTCGATTTGAGAAGGGGTAGGTAAAGAGTTCGGAGAAGAGAGGGCTTCTTCTTTTGAATAGCTACCTAAAGTAGACTCTCCCATTGCTCCACCTGAGTGATCTGAAGAATGCGTTTCTTAATAGGGGCCGTGATGTAGCGGCGGTACGATGGATCGATCCAATCCCGCTCCAAAACCCGGACCAAGAACCAGATCCAATTTGGGATCTAAGTTACTGATTGAGGTTCAAGGTTATTAGAATGTTCTAGGATTTTATTTTATTTTTAATATTTTATTTTGGGTAGCTTCTAGATAGGTAAGTTTCCAATTTGAGTCCTTTGTTTCTAATTCTAATAGTCTAGATTTTAGGAGATTTTATTCTATTCCAGTCATAGACTTTAATTAGGAAGTTTTGATTTTGATTTATTATAAATTAGGCATGTAACCAAGTTATGAGGATAATTGATAGAAGAATGAATTGAGCTAAAAGCCTGCATGACTGCCTCCCCCTCCTTTCCTCTCTCTCTTAATCTGTGAAATCTCTCCCTTATTTCCTCCTTGTCCAGCGAGACAACCCCCCCTTCTTCTTCTTCCCTGTGATCTCTCTATTCCCCCCTCTTTTCTCCCTCTATCCTTCTTTCCCTCTTTATATCTTCTTATTCATCTTTTTTGGTTCTCTTCGCTTCCAACAATCTATGTTCTGGAATTCCATTGCGGCTTATCCCCTCCCCTAATAATCTGTTATCTTTTCTGTACTGTTCTGTTTCGTTTTTACAACAGTCCATCCACATAGGGTTGCTGAAACTCTTCTGACAAGCCTCTGTTCAACCTCTGATTAGGTCGAATAAAACCAACATAGGGGCGACTCTAATCGCTGAAGCTTTACTCGGAAATCCCTTTCAGTTGGGTTAATCAAAACCTGCACCTGGGCTGCAACTGCACCCACCGCCAGGTTCCATTTTCAGGTTCTTCCGACATCCTCCCAGCCTTCAGAGCTGAGCACCCTTCCTGTGAGTTTGGTAGAGCTTTCCCTTGAGACCCTTCGCCTGAAATTTCAGGCCTAACAGAGGAGAATTGAAGGACTCCTCTTCGCATGTTTCTGTCTTCCATCCATGGTTGAAGTTACAAGCTTGAAGACAACCTAAATTCCAAGTTGTGGGTTTGTTTTAAAACTCATCATTCTTATCTTTATATTAATGTCCTTCCTTTTCCCCCATATTACACCATGCCGTTATGTTGTATGCCCCTTCCTAGTTTATCCCTAGCCAATAAATAGTAATTCCCCTCCAAATCCTATTGCTTCTTTATTTGCTAATAGCTTCTTGAGAATTCTGGTATATTACAAAGCTGCCATTGATTTTGATACTTGTGCTATTTATTTAAGTGGGCCCATATCCATCCGAGTTTGGGACTTTTGGGGCCCACCGGCCCCGCATTAGGCCGAACCCAACAGATATGGAACGCTGGGTGGACCCGAAAGAGAGAAGGCTGAGTCGTGGGAGTAGTGGATTTCCCACATCGGCCTACCCACTTCAATCTTTCTTTCTTCTTCAAGCTTCTTCCGCTGGCCAATTTTCATTAATGCCCCCTATTCTTTCTTAGTTCAGAGATAAAGTGAAATGAGGGGACTTCAGAGGCGCGCCTAATCTACGTAGAAAGAAAGGGGTTGACTTGGGGGCTGATCAGCTTCTTAGTTGAAGGTGCTTCACTGGATTAACCGATTCTGAATGTACTATGGTTGTCGAAGGTGATCCAGCTAGCTGGGATCCATTTTGTAATCAGTATAATGTATGTCTTTCCTCTTACAATGCGTTATAGTGGATGATGGTTAGTATGTTTTGTCCCATGATGGTGCAATTAGAGATCTCTTTAAATGAAGTTGGAATATGATCTCAAGTCTTTTTGAGTTTTGGCCCATTGAGATTGTGAGAAATCTTATCTTAGATAGTAACCCACCTATCCCCCTTTTTCTTTTCTTCTCTTTTGGTAGAAGTAGCCACATCGACAGCTTAGATAGACCATGTAACACTCAGAAAATATAGACATAAGAAAGGGTGAAGTGGGAGAAGTGATGGACAGAGGAAGAAGGGGTTAAGTGTCTCTCTAAGCCCAGGCCTTTCATCTGCCTTTGACTCTCTCTGTCACAGACTTTTCAGGACAATAGAATTGCATAAAAAGCAAGCTTTTTATTCATCATAAAATCGTGAGGGACTCCCTTGGAATTGATTACAATATATAGGCTAACATAGAGCTTGTAATTGTTAACTGAGGAAAAAGGACACTTTAAGAAAAAGGAAACAAAGAAGAAAAGAAAGTCTCTTAAGAGAGATCTTCCTTGTACAAGAAGAATTAAACAAAAAAGAAACAATAGAAAGGAAACAAATTCACAAAATCTTTCTAGAAAAATATCCATTGATCCCCCTTGCTTGTCTTGCTGTCCAAGGTAATTAAAGACAAAAGAAAACTCCAGAAAATTCCAATCGATCAGCTTGTACAAGCCTGTACAGCTGTCCCCACGATTTGGGTTTGAGAGATCCAAAATTTCACAGCACAAGTAGGCTGGGCCAGTTAGAACTGGTTGGCCCTATGGCCCATTAGGTTGGTCCAGTAATTGAGGTGATGGACGGACCTTGGCTCGATTATTGTGGCTGGTGTACTACTTGCCAAAGAATTGATTTACATCACCTGTATGTGGCAAATTTTCCTCTCCCCTGTGATCTTCTCTCTCTCTTCTCTCTTACTCTCTTCCTCTCTTGTGAGCCTGTTCTTCCCTTTATTCTTCTTCCTTTATTTTCTGTTTTTCTTTTCTTTTACTGTTGAACTCTGTTTCTGGGAAACACTTGCAGCCCTACATAACTGAATCCACCTTCTTCGATCCTTCTTTTTCTCTTCAAATCAGGGGATAAGCTTCCTCCCTTAGGGAAATTCAAACCCTAAATTCCCAAGCTCCAATATTCCTTTCTGAAGTGGAATATCTAACTGAGATAGGAATTGACCTCTCTTTTACCATCTGGAGCACTTCAGCAACTTTATTTGGTGGTCTATGAATTTTTTTCCCTGGTCAATCATCTGGGTTTCAAAGGGCTGGAGCATATAGAAGTTGTCCATCAATATCGGCTCCATTGGAGTACTCTAGGAGGAGAAACACCCTTCGTAGGGTTCTAATTTTTCTGCCGTGATGGTTTCCACGGGTTGAAGACAACCTCGTCTTCTCCCCAACCCCTAGGATTTGTGATTGCTTTATGTTATTATTTTATTTTCCTTCAATAGCCACCTCTTCTCTCTTAACTTTATTTCGTCATTTGGTCATATCTTTTCCTCTTTTCCCTTTGTAGAAGATAACTTCCTCTCCCCCACGATATGCTAGCTCTTTAACTTAATTTCCTCACTTACCAAAATATCCTTCTTGTTTTTATTATCTCTTACCCTCACTTTTGATTCACTTCTAAGTTTATCACTATATAATAAATACTAATTCCCCTTGTGTCCTTCCCTTAGTCCATCAAGTATCCCTCCTCTATTTCGTTAATTACAGCCCTACCATTCCCCTTGCAACTTTAAATATTTACAGTTCTGCCATTCCTTTCAATTGTTGAGCTGTGTGTTGATTTGGTGGGTCCATAAGCGAGCCCAATAGGGTATTTTGACCTGGGTTCCGCATCTCTTAGCCTGCCACTCATTTCCTATTCAGTAGCCCAATTAACATCTTTGCCATAATATAATAATTAAAACTATGCAATTTTTAGGTAATTTTTATATTTAAAAATTTACATGTGTTGCCCAAACTTGCCTGATTATAAATGGGTTGGCCTTTGCACACCTTCTATCTGCATGTTTTATAAGATGGCTGGTCTGGGCTAGGCATGCTGCCCAACATGCCCCAACTCAACCTACCTGAACTTACCCAGTTGCCACCTCTAATTTGCAGTGTGGGAGTAGAATCACTTGGAAGCAGCCTGGTTAAAACTAGTGTGAAGTGAGCATTTTGTCCAATTTGCCTCATTGCCTAAGTTTCTTTTTGGGCCTGTGGCTGACATAAGTTTGGGCCTTCTTTGCAAGGATATGTTTTTCTTTCACCTTCTGTTATTTTCCTCAAGGTACATTGCTGGGAAGCTGCTTTTTCTTCTTGGCTATTTGGTTGTCATTGGTTCCTTCCACAACCCCCGGGGAAAAAAAGAGGAGATTCCAAAGCAATTGAATTAGTTTTTACAGTAAACTTATTTTGTCTATTTGAATTCATTTTATTTAACTAGGACGGTTTAGTGTTCTGTAAGGATGCCAAGTTGTTTTGTCTCTCCCTTGATGTTTGAGAAAGCCTTGTTTGGCAAATCACCATTTTTAGCTCCTGAAAATTGAGTATTTGCCTTCCAAAATTTTAGTTCCTGAAAAATGCAAGTATTTGCTTTTCAATTTTTATTTTTTATTTTTGTTCTCAAAATACCTCTAGGCAATCAAAATTGCATGTCAAGCATTTCTGTATGGTTGGTCTATTTTGGAGCGGTGTATATTGGTAGGATATTGGGTACAATGTTAAAATGAATAGTACTTAACGGTTAGTTGATGGATATAAACAATTCGAAAGTTATCAGTCTCAGTTATTGGAATTTTAATGCCTGGATTTCCAACTGAACAATTTGCAGGATAAAATATGTGTGTAATTGCATATTCATCACTGCATTTTGTTGATCAATGGTTGTGAATGATTCCTTATTGCAGATTTTACATATATCGGAGGTGGAAATTAGAGAGACCAAACTTATGGGAAGCACTCCCATAATTATTGTAGCTGTAAGCATTCCATTGACAGTTATTTGAAATTATCTACTGCTAGTTTTAAACACTGATGCTGATGTGTGCTTTTCCGTTTGACTTGCCATAGTTTCAAACACAACAAATCTACTGTGTGCGAGATAGACATGGTGCCATAACAGAAGGCGGAAAGGTAAGTTCTTGACTTTGTTATTGCAATTAAATGTGTAATATATTCAACATATCTTTTGCTAGCATTTAATGGGTGATGCGGATCCGGATTCCAAAATTAGAGTCAGATTGCTTATGGGCCCACAATTGACAACTAAACAGTTTTCAAAGAAGTAGGGGCATTCTTGTAAATTCAAAAATAGCTCAAGCACTTAAAAGAAAAGAAAGATAAATAATAGGGCCAAATTGGAATAGAAAATAGAAGGGGAGGGGTATTCTGTAATTAGAAATATAGATAGGGACTATAGAAGATATTAGAAGAAGAAAAGGGGCAATATTGGAAATAAGTAAAAAAAACTTAAGAAACTCACTTGAAGTGGTTGTCTTCAACCTCACGACACCCATCACAGGGGCGGTAGAACCAGGAAAATGAAAGAGGAAGAACTCCTTCAATATCCTTCGATGAGGTCTAATGTTCCAGGAATAGAGTCGCCACAACCTGATCTTCGAAGGCACTGGGTATAGCTTATGATAATGATGGAACTAGGTCTTCTTCCTTGGGACAAAACAGGGGAGGCGATGGGGAGTAACTTCAGTTCGATGGAGCTCAGCCGACAATTCTCAGTTTGGCTTGAAATTTTAGGCGATGCTTCTCAATAGGAGGCTCTATCGATCTCACACGATAACCCCATGGATCTGCAGGCTAGGAGGCAGCAGGAAGAACCAGAAATAAAGCTAGACGGTAGAACTTCTAGCAGTCCAGTTGCAGGCTTGGATTCTCAACACAGAGGAGCCGTTATGACCTGAGTTTCCAAGAAGGTGAGTCGCCTAGGCACAGGCTACCCTCGACCCAAGCCTTAGGGTCACTCCCTGAGGGACCAATCTTCAGGGACAGATTGTTCAGTTCTGGTAGGTATCGCCCAGAACAGAGTTAAAAGAAAACAGAAAATAATGAAGATACAAGGGAGATAAAAGAAGCAGAAACAATGAAGAGGTAGAGGAATGGATTTCAGAGAGTGTTAGGGAAGAGGGAAGCATTCACGGTAGCCATAAGCATCCTTCAATTGTTCAATGTTCAAAATAACTTCAAATCTGTTCGTTACTGGAGTATTACATGGCTTATAAAAGAAAATTTAAGCATCAAAATGGTAACTAATTTAAAATTAGAAGCTAAATAATACTAAAAGAAATTGTTTCTAAAACCAAAAGGAAATCAAATCAAAACTAAACTTTCCCTAGATCCATCCCCCAACTGCATCAACGCGTGTGATCCTGTAAGAGAAGGGATGAGGGTTAAACGCCGAATCTTGTTTTTACAATCAATGTGCAACAACAACAACAACAAAAAAAAACATAACCTTATCTCAACTAAATGGGATCGGCTACATGGATCCGATATGAAAAAAAGAGAATCAAGAAGCAACAAAATAAGGAAAAATAAGTGAAAAGGGACTAAGAGAAGCAGATAAGGCAAAAATCAAAGATGCATCACATGAACATCCCTTACACGGGGTCTGCTACGTGGATCCTTGCCCTCCACAAAACTCTATCCATGGTCATACTAGAATCAAGCACCACCATATGCATGTCTTTTCTCACCACTTCAGTAATAGTCATTTTAGGCCTACCCCTACCTCTTCTGGCTCATTGCAAATGAATCTGCTCAATCTTCCTTACTGGAGCATCTAGAGGTCTCCGTTGCACATGGCCATGCCACCTCAATCGGTTCTCGCGGAGCTTGTCTTGGATTGGTGCAACCCCCAACTCGTTTCTTATACAATCATTTCTTACTCTATCTCTCCTAGTCTTGCCTCACAGTCCTCTTAGCATTCTCATGTCAGCTACACTCAGTTTGGTCAAATCACTCTTCTTAACTGCCCAACACTCTGCTCCATATGTCATAGCTGGTCATACCACTGTCCTGTAAAATTTTCCCTAAGTTTAGTAGGCATTCTTTTGTCACATAGTACTCCTGACGCACCACTTTAATTTTGTGGGCAACATCATCCTCTATATCCCCCCTTTTTGATTTTTACAATCAATGTGCATACACAAATATTTATGTGACTGTTAACTTGTTTTTGTTGTTACCAAATCTGGTCAGGGTTTAATCATATTTCAGCCAAAAGTAAATATGTTCCATTCATCATAACTTTGGATGGCATTTATTGAATTGGAGAGTATTGACGAGATTGGATGCTATGATATTACCATCTTATAGACGAATGTTGCGACCGTCATGGTAGAAACTAAAAAAGCTTCAGATTAAATGGTTCATTTCTTGCTTTCAGTTGGATAAATAACCTTGGGATTGCCCTCGGTAGGAACCAGGCCTTCCATCCCTTTATCTGTCACATACATGTAACTGATTTCATAGTTTAATGTTTCTGTTCTGTTACCTTGTGTATCTATGTTTTTTCTTTCTAGAGGGATCAAAACATACAAGCAAACATAAAATTTTGATTAAAGTTTTACTGATAATGGACCATAAAAATGGTCAATTTGCACATGCTCACAGTACTTCTTGTAGCCTTGTAGGGCATCAAGCAGCTGTCTTTATTTTATTAACTTATGTTGTTGCATCATGTCTGCCCCTATGCGACAAGTTCTGGTTCCGACTGGCTCACACTTCAAAGAGGGCCGACCTATGGGCTGTGACTCATTAGATTTGTTTTTTAAATTTTAGTTTCTTCTTTTGAGTCTTGAGGGTTTTTTTTCTGTTGGTTTCCAGTGGGGCTATTTGTTGGGTTTCACAGTTTCACTTGATTCAGTCAGTTCTATTTTGCTGTCATGAGTTGTTTAGCCCAAAAGCATATGGGCTGATTTAGTAAATCTGGATAGGTTTCATCTCATGGTACAGTTATAGAGTTCTCTGAGGTGGGGTTATGTAAGGGATGTGTTTATATGGCGAAGTCCGAAGAAGCTGTGCAAACTTTATTTTTATTGGGTGCCACTTGTCAAATAAGCCATTGCTTGTTGCTAAGACTTTGTTCCATGTTTGTCCATAGAATTTGAGTATTTTCTTCAAATATTGCAATTTTAATTAGCTCTTTTATTATTTGTTTGCTTTAAGTTGATATTATCCACCGATATGTGTCACAATTTCCAGTGTTCCAGATGTATAAATCCGTATTTCTACTACTTGATTTAATTTAATTTAATCAAATCCATTGACTAGCTCTTGGCTTTTACTCGTCCGGAAAACATGTATTCCCTTTTGCAATAATTCCTTTTAAACCCTAGATTTTCCTCCTTCCATTTATTTTTTGTGCTATTTGGTCTGAATTCATTGTTCCTTCCAGGATACAATTCACACTGTATACTACGCATGGGCTATGCAGCAAATGGATGTAGAAGAGCTTGGGGAAGGTGCCCTCTACCCAGTATGGAGGTTAAGAGAAATGCAGCAACTTGGTGTCCAGGCTCTCATCTAGTGGCTGCTATTGTCTCAAACTGACATGGTTTGTAATCCTTGGGTTTTTGTTTCCTTCCCCCAGGGAAAACAATGATAGGTATTTTCAATTAATGTTAGAGGGTAGAATAAGCACAATGGGAAAATTTATTTGAATACAGGGGAAACCTTTACATGCTTCCTTTCATTTATTTATGTATGTCAGGGTTCCATTGAATCATTTTGTTTTGATGTTTGCCAGAAAATAATAGTGATTTGTAATTCTTATAAATTGGCAGTGGCATGTGCAGGTTTTCTTGCCTCCCCCCTCCCTTTTTTTCTTTTGGGAAGAGAGGTGGGGGGTTTGGGTTGTATCATAAGATCTTTCCAAGAGCAGGCATCAACTTAATTGTATGTTTTGCGAATATCCATTAGGGTAATTTTTTATTTCTGTACTTATTTTGCTCATGACGGGGTTTTTGGTCGTGGGGTTATCGACAGGCATCTCATTTGTCGAACAGGGAAAAAGAAATTGGAGGAACTGCAATAATTTTCATGAACGGCTTCTTGGAGTGGCTAGGTTTCGGTTTAAGTTCTTATGGGGCATTGGAAATGGAGGAGTTTTCTAAAAGATTGTTTGTGAAATGATGTATTTTAAATAATGCGATTATGATCCGACATAAATGAGGGAAAGGAATGGAGAGAAGCAGAGGGCCAAAGAGAACACCATTTTGGACAGCCAAAACATTTATCTAAAGCTTCTTAGATAAAACTATGAGGTTTCTGCATATTGGATCAGGTGAAACAGGAACCCTTAATATAGAGAGGTCGATAGGCCAAATGGTTAATAGGGTTCAAGAGCCCAGTCGATCACCTTTCCTTCCAAGCCTATCAGAAGGATCCAATTCCAAGATTTGATTAAAATGCCCTATTAGGGGAAAAGGAATGGAAAGGAAGGAGAAAGATAAGAGGTGGGGAGAGGGAGGCATATACCCAAATCAAAAACCAAGATTTAGCAACCCCAGCGAAACCCTTCGTATCCTGATCAGGACTGAACTTAAAACATTTAAGAAATTCCGGGATTGAATTATCAGGACAAAGCATTACCTACCGGGCAAGAGTTTGCTCCTAACAGTATCACTATACCTTTGTACCTTGAAAGCGAAGTTGAGGATAAGATAACCTAATAAAGAATTTTTTTAAATCATAGATCACACGGTTACGTCACTATCCTTTTAAATCAATCTTTTTTTTTTTTTTTTTGGGTGAAATCTAATTTGATCATTAAAAAATACATTTCATTTTGCATCTAATTCCTTGAATTTGAAAAGTAAAATAAATATTACATCTAGAAGGTATCATACAGAATATGGTAACAAATTTAAGAAAAAAGAATGCTATCCGATATAAAGAGCCCAGTCAATCACCTTTCCTTCTAAGCTTATCAGAAAGATTCAATTACAAGGGCTGTGTGGGAAAGAATTTGCATGTTACACAAGTGAGGACTTGAGGGTTAAAAAAAAGTGTCATTCATAATACCATGACAGGAAACCCCCATACTCATAATAGGGAGGGGCTAACAATTGTCCAGTGTAGTTGGTTAGGACATGCTTGATGTACGAAGCAGTCTTCTGTTTGACATGTCTAGAGTTCTAGTCCCCTTCCCCCTTTTCTTTTCCTTGGCCACCCTTCCTTGAGCAGGGGTGCCTCTGGCCGACTTTTGGCTGATATCCAATTGGCCCATCGAGGGCCTTGGTAGGAATTTTCCAGGAAAAAAATAAAATAATAGGAGATAGTATCTCAATATATTTTTTTTTTGGGGGTAAAAGAATATCTCAATATGAACCCCACTGTTTATTGTGTAAGAAAGGTATAAGTGAATCTGTTAAAAAAAAAAAAAAAAAAAATCCTCATGGTTTTCTTTTTTTAACTTTTGGGTTTTATTTGGACTGTATTCTTTGGTCAATTTCGCATTACAAGGTGATAAAAACGGTTAAAATACATTCCAAAAATATAAAATAAAAATGCATACTGTTGATTTCGTTTTCTAAGATGATAAAGACGGTTAAAAATGCATTCTAAAAATATATATCAAACACACCCTTGGAATGTCCTCTAAAATCCTTTTGTCGCGGTTATTTTTGTAATTATTCCCTAGTTATTCTCAACTCCCACCATAAATTGGTCTAGAGGTCGAACCGGAATTCCGACCAGGTTAACACCAAACTTCAACTAAGGTTAATACGAATCTGATCCTGATCCAGATTGATTTGTATCGGATAAAAATACCTCTGGCTTCTATTAATAACCATTCTTTTAAAACCTTTTTACCCATTCTCCGTATTGATCCACTGATGATATAGCTCAGAATGGGAATCAAGGCCAATACAGGGCGATTTAGTTAGATCCGATCCGATTCCTCTAACCATGTTAGTTGCTCACTATGTCTGTGATGCCACCTTCAACATGAATCTGCGTAGCCTCGTCACCATTAGTCGGTGGCATAGACCCTTTCATGTAGAAACAATCCACCCGAGGAAGAATGAATCTGCTACTCGTACAATCACCTGATCGTTGTGAAGAAGGTTGTTAGACGACAGGGTCAACGAAGGCGACATATTCACCGTACCACAGTACTTCGCTGCGACCCTTAGGGCTGGGAGTGAAAGGAGGACATCAGCCCTGCCCATAAAGAACCCAGTGGTAGGGTCCACTTTGGTGTTCAGGGGAATGCCAGCCCAAGTAATTGCGGAGTCTTATGGGATCCGACTCCAGGAGGATCAAAATCCTCTGTTTTTCCCATCCATTTTTTTCCTTGTTTTGCTACCTGTAGAACGTGACACGTGGACAATAAGGAGACCAACGGTCAAGATTGGGTGAGGATTATTACATCCGGTGCGTTGGTTTTAAAGTTGTCCACGTGTCGCGTTCTGCAGGTAGCAAAACAAGGAAAAACAGGGATGAGAAAAACAGAGGATTATTTTCCACTCTAGGAAGCCCAAAACCTCAATTACGGAAGCGAGCAACACGCCCTTCTTCTGCCTCCAGGCAGGACCGCAGGAGATCCTCTTACTAAGAAGTTTAATTTACTATTAGAGAGTGTAACTCCTACGTAATAAGGCCTGTGTAGAGAGAGACAGGGAGTAGAGAGATGAGAAGGGTTCTATTCCTTCCTCTAATGAAGGCCTTTTGATGTAATCTATCAATAAAGAGCGTAAGTTCGGTATTTTCAAGTATTTTTTATCTGTTTTATTTTCTCCTTAATTCTCTTTTATGGATTGTGGGTTGCTCATGGATTATGCCTCTCTGACTAGGGAGGCTCTCTCTATCACCAAGCTCACTCATCCTACAACATGGTTTGCGGAATTAGATTGAATCAACATTGATCGTGATCTGATTTTGATTCTTGGTCGATATTGTATTATCGATGGATCTTTAAGAATAAAAAGAAAATATAGTACCAAAAAAAAAAAAATGGTTTTTCAGTGCAAATCAATTGAGATTGGATCGTTAAAGTCCGTCTTTTCAAACCTTAATGATGAAGTTTTACTCAGTTCTCACTCAACATCTCTCTAACTTCATCAACCAAACCATGTGATGAAGTTTTACTAGTTGTGCAAATGCGCTTCTTCCACGAGCTACATTATAGTGATGTTGAAGCTCTTTTCATGGCGTTCTTTAGCTTCTCAAGATCATAAACCTTTGTTAGATCAAACACCAAGAAACACGAAAAATAAAGAGACAACAGATCCGTATGACACAGAGATTTAACGAGGTTCACACACCAGGGTGGTGTGTTACATCCTCGGGCGAATGAAGAAAATGTTTCACTATGCAGAAGAGAGATTACACCCAAGCAATGACGAGAAAACTCACTCTGAAACCCTAGTTCAAAAAAACCCCAAAATACAATGACTTTCTCAACAAACAACAGTACATTATATATACTCCAAGTTACGGGTCGACCCATCGGGTCAAGGTCGATCCGGTTGAACCATACCACGGGGGCTACACCCCCGCACCCCCATACGAGATCAGTGATGGGCTCCGGGCTTAGACCTATCGACCTAACCCCTTTGCTTCCATCACAGATCTCAGAAAAATTTCCATTCGGGTCGCCACTAAAATATGTTGGATCGGGTCAAGAATTCGAGACAAACTTAACAACCTTTAATCTCATCTACTGGATTCTAGTGCATCGGTTCTCTTCAACTTTCATTTTGTTAACCATTGTCCAACTTCGACTAACAACGTTTACGACTCTCCTTTCTCCCCTACTTCAAAAACTAAATTCTGTTTCAATGTAACATTCTCTTTAATTTCAGATACTCCCTAAACAGACAAATCTGTTGATCTAGCTGAAAGGTTTTGAGAACTATCAAACTTCTCTCCTGTTGGTCCCAGGCGCCTTAGTGGTAAATGGAATAGAACTTTCACTCTGGGGGAATGACTAGTGGATTCAGAGAAGGTTTTGGAAGAGAGAAATGCAGTGCTTGGGAATCCCCTTACAGAAGAAGAAATCAAAGACTTTGCTGAGCAATATCAGCATAGCAACTATGCCCGAAAGCTCAATTTAGGCGATACCTTTCATCTTACTCAATGCAGAGTTCACTTCGATTTCTAGTATTATTGAGCTGAATCTTGGAGGAAATTCTCCTGGGCTAGAGGTTTGTTATTCCTTTCTTGAAGGTGACATAATTCATTTGTTAGATCAAACACCAAGAAACACGAATAAAGAGAGACAATAGATCCGTACGACACAGAGATTTAATGAGGTTCACACACCAGGGTGGTGTGCTACGTCCTTGGGCGAAGAAGAAGATGATTCACTATGCAGAAGAAAGATTACACCCTAGCAGCGGCGAGGAAGAACTCACCCTGAAACCTTAGCTTCGTGAAAACCCTAGAATACAATGAATTTCAACAAGCAACAGTACATTATATATATATATATACTCCAAATAGCGGTTCGACCCATCGGGTCGCGGTCGATCCGATTGAACCATACCGCAGGGGCTACGCCCCCGCACCCCCATATGAGAATAGTGATGGGCTCGGCCCAAGCCCTCTGCTTTCATCACAGATCTCAGAAAATTTCCCATTCGGGTCGCCACCAAAATATGTCGGATCGGGTCAATCTTCAAAACGGGTCAAGAATTCGAGACAAACTTAACAAATCTCCACCTTAGGTTGAATTCTCCTCCAACAGATAAACAAATAGCTAATATCTTCATCTTCTCCAATAGCCCTCCAAAGGGCTGAACTCAAACATGACAAACACCAAGTAAGTTCAAGCAATGCTCGAACTTACCAACACATAAAGGCTTAGTCAACATATCAGCTGGATTGTCTTCAGTACCAATCTTCAACACTTGAATATTACCTTGAGCAATTATCTCT
>NC_056566.1:17282527-17359590 GCF_013358625.1 Macadamia integrifolia
TGGTTTGCGGAATTAGATTGAATCAACATTGATCTTGATCTGATTTTGATTCTTGGTCGATGTTGTATTATCGATGGATCTTTAAGAATAAAAAGAAAAAATAGTACAAAAAAAAAAAAAAAAAAAAGGTTTTTCAATGCAAATCAATTGAGATTGGATCGTTAAAGTCCGTCTTTTCAAACCTTAATGATGAAGTTTTACTCGGTTCTCACTCAACATCTCTCTATCTTCATCAACCAAAACATGTGATGAAGTTTTACTAGCTGTGCAAATGCGCTTCTTCCACGAGCTACATTATAGTGATGCTGAAGCTCTTTTCATGGCGTTCTTTAGTTTCTTAAGATCATAAACCTTTGTTAGATCAAACACCAAGAAACACGAAAAATAAAGAGACAATAGATCCGTACGACACAGAGATTTAATGAGGTTTACACATCAGGGTGGTGTGCTACGTCCTCGGACGAATGAAGAAAATGTTTCACTATACAGAAGAGAGATTACACCCAAGTAGCGGCGAGAAAACTCACTCTGAAACCCTAGTTCAAAAAAACCCCAAAATACAATGACTTTCTCAACAAGCAACAGTACATTATATATTCCAAGTCGCGGGTTGGCCCATCGGGTCGCGGTCAATCTGGTTGAACCATACCGCGGGGGCTACACCTCCGCACCCCCATACGAGATCAGTGATGGGCTTCGGGCTTAGACCTATCGACCTAACCCCTCTGCTTCCATCACAGATCTTAGAAAACTTTCCATTTGGGTCGCCACCAAAATATGTCAGATCGGGTTAAGAATTTGAGACAAACTCAACAACCTCTAATCTCATCTATTGGGTTCTAGTGCATCGGTTCTCTTCAACTTTCGTTTTGTTAACCATTGTCCAACTTCGACTAACAACGTTTACGACCCTCCTTTCTCCCCTACTTCAAAAACTAAATTCTGTTTCAATGTAACATTCTCTTTAATTTCAGATACTCCCTAACAAGACAAATTTGTTGATCTAGTTGAAAGGTTTTGAGAACTATCAAACTTCTCTCCTGTTGGTCCCATGCGCCTTAGTGGTAAATGGAATAGAACTTTCACTCTGGGGGAATGACTAGTGGATTCAGAGAAGGTTTTGGAAGAGAGAAATGCAATGCTTGGGAATCCCCTTACAGAAGAAGAAATTGAAGACTTTGCTGAGCAATATCAGCATAGCAACTATGCCCGAAAGCTCAATTTAGGCGATACCTTTCATCTTACTCGATGCAGAGTTCACTTCGATTTCTAGTATTATTGAGCTGAATCTTGGAGGAAACTCTCCTGGGCTAGAGGTTTGTTATTCCTTTCTTGAAGGTGACATAATTCATTGATTTTGTGTTAGATCTTTATAGAGGTAATGAGCTACTGCAAAAAAGGGAATGGAGTAAAATTAACCTAGTCTTGTGACCTCAGAGTTGCAATATTTTCGGATCATAACCATCTATTGAATCCATATTTTAGGAAATGAGAGTGGTCAAGAAGTTTGTGTTCTCTACAATCACTTGTTTAGTTTTGCATTAGCTGATGGTCCTCACAAGGCTAATGCAAAACTATAAATATAGAATTCACTAGTGGTTGTGCCCATATTCAATACTTTCACTTTTAGTTTTGAAAACCTAAACTAGAAATATAGAATTCACTCATGCTGAACCTTTAACATCGTTACACACTCATAGTGTGCATCTTAATTTCATTCTCGGAGGTAAAATTTACTTCAAGTGTGAGTTTTGTACAATTTTTTAAATTTGGTTTGTTTATATTTTCATTGCACTCATTTGAAAGGGACAAGTTAATTTTCAAAAGTAGGTACTTATTTAAGAACAAAGTCATACTTGAGAACCTAATCAATGTGTTAAAATTAACTTCATCATAAAGGGGTAGGCTTGATCTCGACATATCTAGATTGCTAGATGTGTTTTAGATTTTCTTTTGGGGTAGTGGGTGGATTATGATGAGGCAGTTCAGATAATTCTATCAATTGCATCTCTCTCTCTCTCTCTCTCTCTCTCTCTCTTGGATTCATGAGTCTCAGCTTGAATTGGAGGTTGCCTGATTGTGTTCCTTTTGTAATATCCTTAGTTGATGAATCTGGTGTAGCCTTGTACCAACTATATAAGATCAGTTGCAATTTTCTTCTTCTTCATTTTACTTTATCTAGATTTATATAACATGCTGAAATATCTTCTTTTATACTTACCGAATCTCAATGGACTGGCTCAACTCAGCATCTAATAAAACTATTGGAGTTGAGACCTTTGACTAAGTTGAGTAGGCTTCTTCTGTTTTTTTTTGCTAGAAGATTAGATTTTATTGAGAGATAAAGAAAAGGAGAAGAATATAGTACAAAAGCCAGAAGTGAGCCACCACCTTCAGCATCGCCATCAGCAGAGGCTCACTACTGCTATCTCATAAATCTAAAGCAAGGGTGCCCAACTTCATCAATTTGCAACTCATTTGTGATGTGAAGATGAAGATGCACATCATCACTAGTGACTCCAGACTTAGTTGCATCTTTTTCTAGAAAGTCAGCAACATGGTTAGCTTCTCTAAAGCAGTGGGAAATCTTCCACTCGATCGAGTTCAGGTAAGAGATAAGGTGTGTCCACTCCTGGAGCACAAACCAAGGAATTCGTCTGTGATGAAAGAGGGAACATCCACTGTGGAATCAGACTCTATCCAGAGATGCCTAATGTTCATATCATGAGCTATCTTAATCCCCTTGATAATGCTCCAAATCTCAGCTGACAAGCTAGTGGAAACACTCAAGAAGATCTTGAAACAGAGAAACTTTCTACCATCATGATCCCGAAGGATACCTCCTCCTCTTGCCCGACCTGGATTTCCATAACGGTCAACATTAAACTTCACACAAGATCTCATAGACTTGCACCAATGAATTTCCAAAATAGAGCAAGAGAACTGGGAAGCAATTTCGAGATTTAGCATTCTGTAGAGGATAAGATCTTCTACTGATTTGGGGATGATTTTCAACCGGCTACAAAAGAAACTGATCTCCCCTTTGATGGAACTTAGAATCATAGCTAGACTTCTCATTTCCCCCTCAAAACCCCTTTGGTTTCTTTCGTTCAAGATTGCAACAATCGTGGAAAACAAACCAGTTACCTAGGCTTCTCTCAAAGACCACCCTTTCCCCTTATTTCTCCACCAAGTGGTCAGCTCTGACACCGAGTCTTTTCGTTTCCAAACCACATTAAACAACTTCAAATTCTTTCTCCATAGCTCAGTAGAGAAACTGCAATCAAGGAAAAGATGAATGAAAGATTCAGAGCACAAACCACAGAGATCACCTAGTGGGAAGCTGAATCCCTTTAGCCTGAACTAGATCATCAGTTGACAGTTTTCCATGCATCCAGTGCCATTCCAAAAGAGATAGTCTAGGGGGCAAATGTCTATTCCATACTATCCCAGCCCAAGAGAACGAAGAACTTGGGAATCTTAGACCATCCCAGGCTGACTTAACAGAGAACAGACCCATCGGCTCCAAGCTCCACACGCACCTGTTAGCCAAGGAGGGAAGATTGATGCCTTAATAAATTGGAAAGACTCATTTAAGAGAGTTGAATCCACCTGAGGCATCATCCAATTCCCATTCTCAATAAAGTCAGTCATAGAGTGAGAGAGATTGAAGAAGACTTCCTCCCCCAGTATCCACCTATTTATTTCTTTTTCATTTTTTTGAAAAGGATGGATCTTGTAATTTTTACTGCAATGTTCAAACAGATTGTGATGTACATTCTTGAGGCCATACTACAAGATTGCTCAGGCATATCATTCTTTCAACATTGATGAAGGTTTCTTATTTGGATGAGAATTCTTTTTTCACATTATAAGATGCTCTTTTCTTCTTTGTTAGCATAGGAGGTAACCAACTCTAGTGATGGATTGAATTGGATTTTGAGCTTAAGCTCTGTTTTTTTGTTAACTACCAAATGTACACAACAAACTAGGAAGAAAAAGTTCACTTTCTAACTTTCTTATATTTTCATTATGCTTATTGATATGATTTGTGCCAAAACTAAGAGATATTAGTGGACAACTCCTACTAAATGTAGCTAACATCGTTTGCTTCCCCGACGGGGGTGGGGGAGGGCAAAAAGGTGTGGTTATTTTCTTTACTATTATGATATTTTTTTTTTCATGCAGAATATTCTACTACAGCGCAAGTGTTTAGGTTAAGATTTTCATCCCATCTTATGAGATTTAAACTCAAACATTAATTCTCTATCATGTTTACCTCTGTATGTTACTATTTGCCATGGTTTAACACCCCTCTATGTCCGAGAGGATATAATATTGTGATAGACAATGTTCTAGTTCAGATCATGGATGGTTCATTCCAGGACATGTTGGAGGTAACTTATATTGAGCTCAATGGTTGTGAATTCTCCCTGTTCTTCTGAATGCCTGATCATAGCTCTTCTCTAAGTTGATTTATTTGATCCTTTATGGAATTGGAAATATCACTATTTTAATATTGTGATTTTTTTTTTGGTACTTTGTAGATAATCAACCAATTTGGAGTAGGATTTTCTGTTATTCGGTCTACCAATTTGGAGTAGAAATTCTATAACATTGTTTCAGTATGTTGTTCATCCTAGTTGTGTTTCGAAACCAAGGAGAGAGCAAGGAGACTCCTGCATGATGTGTCGTCTCTGCTGAAACTAGGAGGTTTTTTTTTTTTTATTTTTTATTTTTTTTTTTTTTTTTTTTAGTAGTAGTAGTAGTAGTGATTCATCTGTCAGATGGTATGGGATTAAAAATTTGTTTTCTTCTGGACTGGGAAAATTTTAGTTCTTAAGTATATATATTGGGGTTTGCATGTATCTATTTTGATGAAGTAAATAAATAGACACTTGTCTTTGTTACAATAAAAAGTACAGTTAGAATGTTCCTGTTGAAGCAACAAAACCATAGGATAGCTGAAGGTAATCACACAACTTTGCTTATCCAAATAAAATTGGGAATGGGGGGCTCTCACTTTATTTTTGGGCTAAAAGTCACTAAAAGTATATATTGAATAAATTGAGAATTACAATCACAAAGAATGAGAGAAAAAAACCCATTGAATAACCTCTCTCCCTTCGGCATTGCCATCAGCAAAAAGGTTATCTAATCAAAAGTAAAACTAGCTGACATAATCTGTATCTTGGTCTCATATTTGAGTCCCAAATTATTTTATTGAAAACATAAGATGGAGCAGAGTTCTAGCTTGTAGTTAACCGAGTTGTTGTAGCATGTTTAGCCAATTTGTCAGCTACCACGTTTCCTTTCTTATAGTAGTGTGAAATCCTCCATGATGCTATCTAAATACCTTTTATAGAACCACCGTTTTTGCTGAAAAATCCATGGAAATTTTTGATTGGTGATGCAATTCACTGCAGCCTGCGAGTCACATTCAATCCATAAATTTACAGCATTCATCAATGAAGCGGTGTGCAGCCCATATAAAAAGGCATTGAATTCTGCCATTAAGTTGGTTCACACATTCATAGACAACTAAACTTCGCTTTGGAGATCCATTGCTGTCCCTAATAATGCCACCAGCCCCAGAACAACCTGGATTTTCAAGAGAATGTTCATCAATGTTCAATTTGAGGCAATCAGATGAAGGAGGCGCCCAAATAACTTCAAGATTTTTTTCAGAAGGAGCTTGGGAAATTGATATCATAAATTTCTTAGGAATCAATAAATCAGTAATTGAAGAAATGTAAATCTTTGTCATTTTAGAAAAATCATAGAGATCTTGAATGATTGAATTCACCACCTGATCTAATGTAAATCTTTGTCATTTTAGAAAAATCCTAGAGATCTTGAATGATTGAATTCACCACTGGATCTACTGTACATGATTTATTATCAAACGGTCGTTTGTTCCTTTTCTTCCAAATTTGGTGAGGAATCAGAATAACTGCAGCATGCTATACCTTCCTAATCGAGACCACTTGAGCCTTCCTCTTCTACCAAGAGAATAACTCTTCAAGAGTGGAAAACCGCTCCATCTTTGATAAAAAAAAAAAAAAAAATCAACAATTTAGACCAAATTTTCCTTGCAAAGTCATAGTCTAAAAAGATATGATGAATTGATACTACATTTTTTTAGGCAGAGTTGACATCAAGACGCCATAGGAATATTGCACTTCGATACTTTATCATCGTTTGGAAGACTACCATGAACTAACCTCCAGCCAAATAGTGACGACCTAGGGTGTAGCCCTTTTTGTCAAATTAATTTCGTCCATGCCGAGATAGGTAATTTCTCTCTAAGGCTATTCCAAGAAGAAAATAGTAAATTTGCTTGATTCAAAAAGAGACCAAATTCTATTATCTTTAATAGCCACCATGGGGAGAGGAATGGACTTCACAAGATCATAAAGCGCCTTCATCTCATCCGCAACAATTAGAAGGGGGCTGGACCTACATTGTAAATGGAGGTCTTCTTTAACCAACCTGAGAATATTGAACACTCAAATCCCACTGTAAATGGTGAGCTTGTACAAATCCATCAAGACTCATTGAACTTTCTAACGCTTGTTTCAATAATTGTTCTTATTCAATCAAACTGTTTTTGTTTTCTTCATTATATGAGTCTTTAGCTCAAATAGGTAGAGCACATGGGAATTCCCTAAGAGATGGTGGTTTGAATACATTAAGACTTTATGGATTTTTTAATGTTAGTTTTGATGATTGTTTGATGATTGTTCTTCTTCAATTCAAAAGTTGTCATTTGCTTTCTTATATCTGAGTTTTTAACTCAATTATTTGCTTTCAGGACTCTTGTAAATAATAGTGTTTTCATGAGCTAGTTCCATAACCCGACTACCCTATCTCTCTTGCTTTGTTTCCTTTGTACATGGGGAGAAGATACAAGCCAAGCTTCTCATTTACATACAAAAGGGATGATGTCAGCTATATAAGCCAAGCTTCTCAAAAAGCTAACATACAGAATTCTGTGGGTGGACTTCGATCAGAACTAGAGGTTTAAGACGTGATATATCCAAAAAAGTAGAGGATGAAGACCATGGCCATGCCCCCTCAGTAGGTTCTAGCATTGTCCTTGATAAACATTGAGAATCTATCCAAATTGTACATCATCCCAAATCCAATGCTTTCCTTATTTTGTGCAACAATCCTCTAGATAAGACTTCATCCTGCTATAGCTTCATTCTACTAAAATAAGATGTCCTTGTAACAAAATGCCATAAGTTCATCCTAAATCTACTTCATTAAAGGAAATTACTCTGCTTCATCATATATATATATATATATATTTTAATCAAATGAACTTGCATATGTTTAGATGTTGAAGGAGGACCGGTGAATCTTCACATACGTGAACGTCTGTGGTCTGTGGATATAGCATCTATTAAATGAGGAGAGAGAAAATATATGCCATATCCACGGACTAGGGACGTTCATACTTATTAAGTCCATTAGGGAATAGAAGCAGAAACTTCATGGTTTCGAATTCTGCACTTCACCTTTTATTATAGATTTTCTTTTCATAGAAAAAGGGGGAAAATTTTCTTAACAAGACATTGTGAGAAAAAATGTGTAAACTACCCTACTGAAAGGTTAAACCATAGTATCATCTATTTGAGGGCTATAAGAGCCACGCCATCATAATAGAAAAGAGAATGTAAGTGTGAACCCACTATTTATAATGTAAAATGGTATAAAAGAAACTGTAAACATAAAGTCTTTTTTCTCCAAAAAAAAAAAAAACCCTTCATTTCCCATTTTTTAACTGATTGCATTCTTGGTCAGTTTCGCAATGACAATTTTGAAATCCATACAGTCGCTTTTGCATTTTAAAATTATATAAATAGGTAAAAAAATGCATTACAAAAAATGATCGATGAAGTGAGAGAGATGTTAGTTGAGAACTGAGTAACACATGGTCGCTGATCACCACGTCTATGATGCCACCATCAACACGAAGCTGCATAGCCTTGTTAGCATTACTAGGTGGCACAGACCCATTTCATGCAGAAACAATCCAGGTACCCGAATATTCCCTTCCCATCACAATAATCCAAACCTTTCCTGCCTATAATACTACTCAACTTTAGTCTGCGTTGCTCTCCTCCTGGTCTAATAGTGCTTTAGTACTGCTTGCCGTGAGCTTTCTCAGCCATGCTTAACAAACCGCTTATTCTACTTAGGGCCCGTTTGATAATGTTTCAAGAAATGCGTTTCTGCCGTTTTTGTTTCCAGAAACAGCAGAAACGGAGCAAAAAACGTTTGATAAAACTGATTCGTTTCACTTATTTTTAGAAATAGAAATAGAAATTTATACTTATTTATGGTTCAAGAAACGACCCAGGCGAAACACGTTCAACTTGTTTCGCCGTTTCTAGAAACGACTTGTGGCAATTCTTTCATTGGTTATCATCGACTTCTAAAAACATGACTTATCAAACATCTTCAATTCCGTTTCTGTTTCTAGAAACGGAAATTTATGTTTCTGCCATTTCTTGAAACAGAAACGGCAGAAACGTTATCAAACGGGCCCTTAGCTTCCTCTCTTTACTTCTCGTGGCCAACCATGCTTTGGCCACCAACAAGGCTGAGGGCACCATCGAACTTGTGACCAACAAACCTGAGGCCATCAATTACGAAGGGAGATAGAGCCAAACTCGCCAAAGGGAAGCTCGCCAGTGCCGTCTCCAACAGATCTCAGTGAGTCAACCTAGACAACGCATTCAGTCGGAGGGTGGAGTGACCGAGTTCTGGGATGAGTACGAGGACCAGTTCCAATGCACTGGAGTTGCAGCCATTCGATCACCTTTCCTTGCAAGCCCATCAGAAGGATTCAATTCCAAGATTTGATTAAAATCCCCTATTAGGGGAAAAAGAATGGGAAGGGAG
This sequence comes from Macadamia integrifolia, assembly GCF_013358625.1. Lineage (NCBI taxonomy): Eukaryota > Viridiplantae > Streptophyta > Magnoliopsida > Proteales > Proteaceae > Macadamia > Macadamia integrifolia. The sequence goes on from NC_056566.1 coordinate 17,291,441, forward strand.
GAGAAAGATAAGAGGTGAGGACAGGGAGGCATATACACAAATCAAAAACCAAAATTTAGCAAATCCAGCGAAACCCTTCGTATCCTGATCAGGAGTTCAGGACTGAAATCAAGGGTCTTAAAACATTTAAGAAATTCAGGGATTGACTTATCATGACAATGCATTACCTACCCGGCAAGAATTTGCTCCTAACAGTATCACTATACCTTTATACCTTGAAAGCGAAGTTGAGGATAAGATAACCATCGACGGAAGGCCGGGAGGATGATGAGGTGGTAAAGTCAACATATTTTATTAAGCAAAAAGGGGGTGACTCAGCCAATGAAATCTCTTATACTAATCATTTGACCACGGTTTTGCCTTCCTCAAAAAATCTGGTGAAGAATATTCTTAAAAGATACAATGTTGACATGGCAGATGGAGAGGATAATGCAGATTAATTGAAGATTTGACTCCCAAATATGTAGCAGATGCGACTTATTTCAAGGGAGCTGAGAATCTTGTAGATTCTGTTATTTTTTCAGAGGAAGAGACAGAGTTGAATCATAGTGAGGAGGTAATAGACCAAGTTGAGTTAAATCATAGTGTGGAGGTGACCTATCAAGCTGATAATATAGAGGGTATACATTTGGATTTTTTAGAGGAAGCACCAGAATCGAATGAGGACGGCAGAGCTGCAATATTTAGAAACCTGACCCATTCAGTAGTGAGAAGCTTTCTACGAAAGAGTCATCGTATGAAAAGTGCCTCGTACTTTCTTCGCTCTCGTGATTGGGCTTCTTAACTCTTTCATAGCCTTTTTTCCTAATTGTTGAAGCTTTTCCTTTTACATGAATTGTGTTACAGGGTTTGTCCTGTTTGATTTTGGGATCTCTCAACCTTTCTTTTGGTCTGCCCAAAGAAGGTTGTAAGGGTTGCCTTAATTTGTATTTTTACATTTTTATTTTTCCTTAATATATACAAGTTAAAAAAAAAAAAAAACCATCGACGGAAGGGAGGTGAAATTTTTAAACCTAATAAAGAAAATTTTTGTGTAAACAAGATATCTTGTCTATCCACAAAATTTCAGTCAAATCCAATTTACCATGAAACATAAGTAAACAAACTACCATAATTTCATAAGCAACAGTGCAGGAAGATGGTTGCCACTTATGGAACTTGTTTCTCTCCTCCATCACATAATTTCTAGCATTTATCAAGTGAACTTGCATATGTTTATATGTTGAAGGCTTGAAACTTGTCCAGTCTGTTAGAGAACAGAAGCATAAACTTCATGGTTTTGAATTCTGCAATTTAACTTCAATTTTATTATAGTTTTTCTTTTCATAAGGAAAAGAAGGGGTTTGTCAGGGAGGGGGAAGGTTCTTACAAGGGCTGTGTGGGAAAGAATTTGCATGTTACACTAGTGAAGACTTGAGGGTTTAAAAAATAGTATCATTAATAATACGATGATGCAAAACCCATATAGTCATGATAGGGTAGGGCTAATAATTGTCCGACGTAGTTGGTTAGGAACTGCTTGACGTATGAAGCAGTCTTCAGTTTAACAAGTCTAGAGTTCAAGTGTCCCCCTTTTTCTTGGCCACCCTTCCTTGAGCTGGGGTGCCTTTGGCCGACTTTGGGCTGATATCCAATTCGCCCATGGAGGGCAAAAAAATAATAATAGGAGAGAGTATCTCAATATGAACCCCACTGTTTATTGTGTAAGAAAGGTATAAGAGAATATGTGAAGAGTTTTTTTTTTTTTTTTTGGACTGTATTCTTGCTGAATTTCGCATTACAAGGTGATAAAAGCGGTTAAAATACATTCCATAAAAAAAAAAGCATACTGTTGATTTCGTTTTCTAAGATGATAAAAATAGTTAAAAATGCATTCTAAAATTATATAGCAAACACACACTTGGAATGTCCTCTAAATTCTTTTGTCACGATGATTTATGTAATTAATCCCTAATTACTATCAACTCCCACCATAAACTGGTCTAGAGGTCGAACCGGAATCCCGATCAGGTTAACACCAGACTTCATCTACAGTGGAAAGGTGGCTGGCTGGTTCTATCTGTCAAGGTTAATACCAATCTGATCCTGATCCAGATCAATTTGTATTGGATAGAAATACCCCTGCTTCTATTAATAACCATTTTTTCAAAACCTTTTTACCAATTCTCCTCATCGATCCACATATCGGCTAAGATTGGGAATCAAGGTCGATACAAAGCGATTTAGTTAGATCCGATCCGATTCCTTTAACCATGTTAGTCGCTCACCACGTTTGTGATGTCGGACGAAATTCAGCTGCTGCATGGGTTGCAGCCAAGTAGCTGCAATGCCTGTGGCAGCCAAAGAAATAGAATCTAAAAAGATATTTTGAAAAACACTATAACCTAGGGTATTTATGAACCCTAAGGGGAAGTGAATTATTTCATTTATTTGACTACCAGCCGGGGATTGCAGCTACTTGGCTACCAGCAGGGGTTGTAGCCACTTGGCTGCAACCCGGGTAGCAGCCAAATTTTTTCCCTGTAATGCCACCTTCAACACGAATCTGCGTAGCTCTTGTCACCATTAGTAGGTGGCACAGACCCCTTTCATGCAGAAACGATCCACCCAAGGTGATAAAGCGCACTCGGATTCCACTTCCCATCACAAAAATCCAAACCTTTCCTGCCTATAAAATGGGCACAGCCCAGCCCAGCCCAGCCCAGTATCTTATCAACCATCTTTAGTACCCAACTTTAGTCAGTCTGCATTGCTCTCCTCTTAGTCTGTTAGTGCTTTAGTACTGCTAGCCGTGAGCTCACTCAGCCATGGCTAACAAACATCTTATTCTACTTAGCTTCCTCTCTTTACTTCTCGTGGCCAACCACGGTTTGGCCACCAACAAGGCTGAGGGCACCATCGAACTCGTGACCAACAAACCTGAGGCCATCGGTTCCGAAGGGAGACAGAGCCACAGTCGACTGAGGGAAGCTCGCCAGTGCCGTCTCCAACAGATCTCAGTGAGTCAACCTAGACAACGCATTCAGTCGGAGGGTGGCGTGACCGAGTTCTGGGATGAGAACGAGGACCAGTTCCAATGCACTGGAGTTGCAGCCATGAGAAATATCATCCAACCTAACTCCCTCTCTTTGCCCAATTACTCTCCATCGCCACGTCTCGTCTACATTGAACGAGGTATGTTTGTTGTTTATGGGACCTAGGTAGATTTCATTCTTATTAAAAGTTAGCCGTTAACGAGAGGGTGCCCAAATTTAAATAGAACTACTAACATCTGACGGGAAATAATTAGTTCCGCGTGAAATTCCAACGTGTGTTTGTTTTCTGAGTCAAAAGAATACCGACCTAATTCAAATTCATGAATGTGATGGCACAGGTCGAGGGTTGCTTGGAGTAACCTTCCCAGGCTGCCCAGAGACATACCAGTCATCAAGAGATGAACAGTCTTATGGGGGCTCATCAAGGAGAGGCGATGAACAGTCTTACAGGGGATCATCAAGGAGAGGCGATGAACAGTCTTACGGGGGCTCATCAAGGAGAGGAGGTGAACAATCTTACGGGGGCTCAGAGGGTAGTGGAGGAGAACAAGAAGAATTGAGGAGCGGGGAAGACCAGCACCAAAAGATACATCGCGTACGCGGAGGAGACCTCGTTGTACTTCCAGCCGGTGTAGCCCACTGGTGCCTTAACGACGGGAAGGAAGACCTCGTCGCTGTCTCCGTCAACGACCTTAACACCCAAGCCAACCAGCTCGACCAGAAATTAAGGGTAACCATTACCAAAATACTCTCTCTCTCTCTCTCTCTCTCTCTCTCTCTCTCTATATATATATATATATATATGTAGTTCATGCTAATGGTATACTTGATGGAATACGTGTTGCAGTCGTACTACCTAGCCGGGAGCCAAAACCAAGAATCACAGAGGGGCCAAAGCTATGAATCACAGAGAGGCTCACAGAAAGGGCCTCAACAAGGAAGTGGGGAGAGTGACACCTACCAAAACATATTGAGCCCCTTCGATGAGAACTTGATGGCAGATGCATTGAACGTTGATGTGGAGACAGTGAGAAACATGCGGAAGGAGGACGGTAGGGGTTACATCGTTAAGGTGAGAGAAGATATGAGCGTAATCCGCCCTGATGAAGACTATGAAGAAGCCGATGAAAGAGAAAGAGAGAGAGAAAGAGAAAGAGAAAGAGAAAGAGAAAGATACATTAAGAGGCGAGAAGGAAGCAGGGGAACAGGCGAGCGTAGATACATTAAGAGGCGAGAAGGAAGCAGGAGAACAAACGGACTTGAAGAAACCATATGCACCGCAAGGATCCATCATTACCTGGACAATCCCAGAGAAGCTGATGTCTACTCCAGAGACGCTGGACGCCTTAACATCGTCAACATGCTTAAGCTCCCCATCCTCTCTTACTTGGACTTGAGCGCTGAGAAGGGCGACCTCCTCCCGGTAATTATTTTAAAAATTAAAAAAACAGGGATGACTCAGTGAGTTATAGAATGGTGACTGAACGAGTTTGTTGGTTTTGTTGCAGAATGCCATTCACGCGCCGCACTGGTTGATGAACGCGCACAGCATCTTTTACATAACGCGAGGGGAAGCGCAAGTGCAGGTCGTTGGGAACAACGGACAGAGGTTGTTAGACGACAGGGTCAACGAAGGCGACATATTCACCGTACCACAGTACTTCGCTGCGACCTTTAGGGCTGGGAGTGAAGGAGTGGAGTGGGTAGCTTTCAGGACATCAGCCTTGCCCATAAGTAACCCAGTGGCAGGGTCCACTTCGGTGTTTAGGGGAATGCCCGCCCAAGTAATTGCAGAGTCTTATGGGATCGGACTCCAGGAAGCCCAGAACATCAAGTACGGAAGGCAGCAACACACCCTGCTTCTGCCTCCTGGCAGGAGATCCTCTAACTAAGGAGGTTGTTTTACTATTAGAGAGTGTAACTCCTACGTAATAAGGCGTGTGTAGAGAGAGACAGAATAGAGAGATGAGAAGGGGTTTCCTTCCTTTCCTTCCTCTAATAAAGGCCTTTTGATGTAATCTATCAATAAAGAACGTAAGTTTGGTATTTTCAAGTCTTTTTTATCTGTTTTATTTTCTCCTTAATTCTCTTTTATGGATTGTGGTTTTCAAAAATTGCTCATCTATCACTAAGCTCACTCATACGAGTCTTTGGTCCTTCTTGTTTTGTTCTAATGGTGTCTCCGGTGGAAACCAGCGCCGTCTCTGACGGTTGAGTGTCTTCTTCTCCAGTTGTTAGGAAAATGGGGCATAACATGTGTTCTAAGGCTTTGCATCAATGGGCATCCAACAGACTTGAAGCGAGTGCCCCCCGCCCTCCCAAATTTATTTGGATAAGCAAAGCTGTGTGATTATCTTCAGATTTCCTATGGCTTTGCTGCTTCAACAGGAACATTCTAACTGTATTTTTTAGTTTAAGACAAGTGTCTTTTTATTTACTTCAATCAAAAAAGTTACATGCAAACTCCAATTACACATATAAGTATATACATATCTGTCATATGCTCAAGAACTAAAATTTTCATCCAGTCCATAAGAAAACAAAATTTTAATCCCATGCCATATGACAGATGAATCATGAGTACTTCCCCCCCACACCCACCCCCCAAAAAAAAAAATTCATAGTTTCAGCAGAAATAACACATTATGCAAGAGTCTCTTGCTCTCTCCTTGGTTCTGAAATACAATAGAACACTAACTCCAAATTGGCAGACCGAAAAATAGAAAATCCGACTCTACTCTAAATTGCTTGATTATCTACAAGTACACCCAAAAAAAAAAAAAAAGGCTAGTATACATCTTGTAGAGTGGTGTTTCCAATTCCATAAAGGATCAAATAAATCAAGTTAGAGAAGAGCTACGACCGGGCATTTAGAAGAGCAGGGATAACCATTAAGCTCAATATAACTTACCTCCAACATGTCCTGGAATGAACCATGCATCAATGATCTACTAGAACATTGTCTATCACAATATTATATCCTCTGGGACAAAGAGGGGTGTTAAACTATGGCAACTGGCTGCATACGGAGGTAAACAAGATAGAGAGTTAAGATTTGAGTTTAAATTTTATAAGATGGGATGGAAGTCTTATTTTGTGCAGAAAGCTAACAACATAGTAGCTCAAATTGTGCACATGGAAAAGGAAAGAGCCAATTTGGATGGGTAACAACATAGAATTCATGTGCCGAGACTAGGCCCTCTTTTTTTTTTTCTGCTAAGATTCAGCATTGTATTAATATAGGAGAAAGAATGAATTTACAATGAAGGATTGTAAGCCATAGAACCCCTAATTCACCTTTGGCATTGCCAACAGCGGAGAAGAAGTTCAGACTAGAAAAAAAGAAAAAAAACTACATTTCTGACTTTAGAGTTTAAAAACTATTCCAGCTTCGGGATTTCCATTAGCAGAACAATAAATCAATCTAAAATCAGCTTTGATTTGAAGACCTGTATCTCCCTCATTTGTGCATCCCATGTTATATCATCCACTGTGAAAGTGGGGGCAGAGTTCCATGTCGAAGTAGTTTGCACCAAAGCAACCTGTTTTGCTAGCTTGTCAACTAAATTATTTGCTTCCCTGAAACAATGAGTTACTGACCATGTAGTGGTGTCTAGGTAACCCTTGTAACTCCGCCAAAGTTGTTGGAAAAACCATGGAATGGTGCTATTTTTGATACATGTTACAACCGCTTGTGAATCACACTCCACCCATAAGTTCACTCAATTCCGAGCTTTTGCAACCTTCTATCCCATAAAAAAATTTTCCAACTCTGCAACAAAATTTGTTGTTACTCCTACAACACCTGAGAAACTTAGGATATGATTTCCAATATGGTCGTGGAAGACACCCCCTGCACCTGATCGTCCTGGGTTTCCCAAAGAGCAGCCATCAATATTTAATTTGATGAATCCTACCCTAGGCAGTTTCTAGAATACTTCACTAATTTTTTTTTTGCCTTCTTTGGAACTATTATGAGATGTAACTACTTGGATAAAATCAAATCTTGAACTCCATTTACCGGGATGGAAGCCAGAGTTGAAAAGTCTACTAGATCATCAAATATTCTTTTGACAACAATTTTGGCAGTGCAGCTTCCATTATCATGCCTTCACAAGTTCCTATCTCTCCAAAGATTAAAAGGAATGATGATTAATAAATCTGACCAAGTAGTGCGTAGCTGAACAATATTAGATTTCCTCTTCCACAATGAAAAAAACTCCTCTATTATAGGGAAACTCCTCCATTGAACCTGGAAATGGTACATGATCTCTTTCCACACATTACTACTGAAATTACAGCCAAGAAATAGATGAGTTCGCAAATCTTGACTTTCTTGGCATAAATCGCATCTTGAGGCAATTGGCACTCCTCTGCGGCGAACTTGATCATCTGTGGGGAGCCACTTATGACACAATCTATAGCCAAACATAGCAAATTGAGGATGCAATTTTTTTTACCATACCTGGGACGCCTATCCTTGAAGAGGGCGAGCAACCCTGATACCTTCTATGCCGATTTCACTATAAACCTCCCTGATTCAGAAAGGGACCATACCCTTTTATCTAGATCATCTGTTGTCGGAAGAGTAACACTCTTTATACACACACATACCTCCTTTAGAGCATGGCTTGATACCTCAGGGAGAGACCAATTCCCATTTTCAATAAAATCTTCTATGGAAGTTGATAGATCAAGACTAGATAAAAACTTTGGACCCAGCATATCAGAAAATTTTCCATTCTTCAACCATTGGTCATACCAAAAATTAATGGAGCTACCATCTCCAATGATCTAGTGTTCTGATTCACCAACAAAATCCCATACTTTACGAAGTTCAGGAAGAATTGATGACAAAATAGCATTTTTTTAAACGCCCCTTCTTAGTAACCAATTTTCCTCCAAGGAAATTCTCAAACAAAGATTTATCATTTTTTATAAACCACCCCAGCTTTGCTAACAGGGCCATGTTGATTTCCCTTAGCCTTCAAACGCCCAACCCACCTTCCTTCTTTGGTTTGCACAAAAAGTCTCATTTGACTGTTATTGCCCTGATGGTTGTGGCTTCTCCAGTCCAGATAAAGTTACAAATCCATTTTTCCATAATGCGGAGACTAGGCCCTCATCTAGTCGTTCCTCCCTGATCTAAGGCAAAATTCCAAATGCCACAAAAGATGGGAGAGAGGGGGGGGGGGGAGAGAAAAATGAAGATTGCAAACTCTAACCCAATCATGTGAAGTTTTAGCTTGTGACATCACTCATGCTGAGCTGAATAGATGTTGAATAGACCCATAAAACCTCCCTGTGTATGCAAACAACAACCATAGTTATGATGTTGCTTTACAGTTTTATGACAGACAAAGTGAAACTATGTATTTTCTGAACCTAAATACTTGTATTATAATTAAAAATTCTACATTAAAAAAAATGTTATGGTAGTAAAGAAAATAACCACACCTTTTGCCTTTCCCCACCCCCGCTGGAGGGAAAAAAAAAAGGAGAAGATGACAAAGCAAATAATGTTAGTTGCATTTAGCAGGAGTTGTCCAGTAGTAACTCTTAGTTTCGGCACAAATCATATCAATAAGCATATTGAAAATATAAGAAAGTTAGAAAATGAACTTTTTCTTCCTAGTTTGCTGTGTACATTTGATGGTTAACAAAAAAACAGAGCTTAAGCTAAAAATTCAATTCAATCCATCACTAGAATTAATTGGTTACCTCCTATGCTAACAAAGAAGAAAAGAGCATCGCATAATGTGAAAAAGAATTCATGGAGAGAAATCTTGATCCTCAGCTAAATAAGAAACCTTCATCAATGTTGAAAGAATGATATGTCTGAGCAATCATGTAGTATGGCCTCAAGAATGTACATCACAATCTATGTTAACATTGTAGAAAAAAGTACAAGATCCATCCTTTTCGAAAAAGAAAAAAGAAAAAGAAATAAACAAAAGAAGCCTACTCAGCTTAGTCAAAGGTCTCAACTCCAGTAGTTATATTGGATGCTGAGTTGAGCCACTCCACTGAGATTTGGTAAGTATAAAAGAAGACATTTCAGCATGTTATATGATTCCAGATAGAGTGAAATGAAGAAAAAATATTTTTGCAACTGATCTTATATAATTGGTACAAGGCTACACCAGATTCATCAAATAAGGATATTACAAAGGAACACAATCAGGCAAGCTCCAATTCAAACTGAGACTCGTGAATTCAAAATAGAGAAAAGCAATGGATAGAATTATCTAAATTGCCTCATCATAATCCACCCACTACCCCAAAAGAAAAGCTAAAACATATCTAGTAGTCTAGATATGTCGAGATCAAGCCTACCCCTTTATGATGAAGTTAATTTAACACATTGATTAGGTTCTCAAGTAGATGGACTTTGTTCTTAAATAAGTTCCTATTTTTCAAAATTAACCTATCCCTTTCAAATAAGATCAATAAAATATAATCAAACCAAAATTGTCAATGCATAGCCAAGGTTAAAATACTGTACAAAACTCACCCTTGAAGAAAATTTTACCTCATAGAATGAAAGATGCACACTATAAACGTATAACGATGTTAAAGATTCAGCATGAGTGAATTCTATATTTCTAGTTTAAGTTCTTAAACTTAAAAGTGAAGTACTGAATATGGGCACAGCCACTAGTGTCAAGACTAAATAGTTTATGTGGTTCTAAAATAAAAAGTAGTTGAAGTTTTGCATTTAAAGGGCATTGAAGAAGGGTATTAGAATTTTTCTACTCATTAATTTGCATAGAAATAAATAAAAACTGAAATCTGAAGAAATATGAGAATAATAACTGCATCGTGTTATCTCATAAGGGTGGTGATCTTAAATTAGCTTAAAGATTGATAATCACCTTTCTCTTTACCTTATGAAGACCATCAGCTAATGCAAAACTAAACAAGTGATTGTAGAGAACACAAACTTCTTGACCATTCTCATTTCTTAAAATATTGATTCAATAGGTGGTTATTATCCAAAAATATTGTGACTCTGAGGTTACAAGACCAAGTTAATTTTACTCCATTCCCTTTTTTCAGTAGCCTATTATCTCTATAAAGATGTAATACTGTAGAAAAATTGTGTAGCAGAATATTGAGAGAGCACACTTATCTTTGGTTGTTGAGCTTTCAAAAGATCTTCGAACCACGAACTCTTAGAAATCCTGTATCAAAATATGTTAGCAATATAGATGGGCTGAGTCATATCATTTGACACTCTTCTTAAGACCATAGATGCCCCCAATGGTGTAACCGGGTGAGTTACGAATCGGCCTCCTAGATGAAACAACGCAATGACACCCCTAGTAGTTGTGCACTCAAGTACTCAACTATTAGACCCCTTCAAGTACTTCAACGTTGTGCTCTCAAAATACACTTAAGTCTAAACACTCAAAATAAGGGTAAAACCATATCTCAATCCTCACAACACACCATAACTTGAGTGAACTTTGTAGTTGGTTATTGGTGTGTATAATGGCTAGAGATCCCCTCTATTTATAGAGGAATAGAAAACAAACGAAGAGATAAAGTCTCTTATTCAAGTCTCTCACAAGAAGAGGAAGAGATAAGGTCCCTCATTCAAGTCTCACACAAGAAGAGGAAGAGATAAGGTCCCTCAAAATGAAGAGACAAAGACTCTCATATAGTGAAGTAAAAGAGTCCCAAAGATGAAGAGATAAAGTCTTAAAAATGGAGACCGTATTAAGTATTATTTGTAAATATAGGAAATGTTATGAGAATACATAGAGATAAACATGTGAGAGGTCATACAAGAATATAATATAAAAGATGGTCAAATATGAAAAGACAAAAGAAACCAAAAGGTAATTTGAATCTTATAATAATTTAAATTAAATTACCATTTAAATTTCAACAAATACAAAATCAATGAATGATGTCACCTTCAAGAAAAGAATAGCAAACCTCTGGCCCAAAAGAGTTTCCTTCAAGATTCCACTCAATAATACTAGAAATTGAAGTGAACTCTGCATTGAGTAAGATGAAAAGAATCAACTTTAACTCACAGAAGAAGCGCGTTTGCACAAATTTCCACTTGACTTGAGTAATGGATGAGAACAAACTGAGCAAGGCAGTTATGATCGGAAAAAAAAAAACTGAATTCCTCTGTGACGCAACAGGGCATCTGGTGGACATCCAACACCAAAAAATGCTCAAACACGAAATCCAAGACGGTCACATGTAGCCCAAGATGTTTCTGAACATTGGATGCATGCCAAGCTCCTTGTTGTGCCATAGAGGATTCAAATCGGATACGGATCCTCTGTAGCGCACCCCTGTGCTACACGATCTATAGTGCGAGCTGTAGCGGTGACCCATGGATGATTTCAAACCAACAGTGAAGATCTCTAAGGGAAGAAAATGGTTTATGTACATGCGTTGCAGGATGTGGATTTAAGGGAACAGCCTCACAAGGTACAAGAGAGGAAAATCACCCATTTTTTTGCTATTCTCGGTCTGTTTTCTTTCTGCAATTCCACAGTTTTTCTTCGACGACCTCTTAGTGGGTGTTCATCTAGTCCTTTGATAAACCTAATTGGATCAGAAAATGAGAGGTTTATGAGTTGAATCCTTTATAAAATTATTGATTTATTTTAGCTTCAATGGTTGGACAGTAATTTGTGAGTCATTCTCAAAAAATTAGACCACATGCAGGTGTCCGCATGTTAAGGACTAGTGTCACCTATAGCGTACGTTAGTAGCTTCTGTTGTAACTACCCATGTGGAGTTTGTTAGATTGTTAGAGTTCTTACCACTTGTAATCACCTATATATATATATATATGTATCCAATATCACTGATATTAATAAGGGAAATAATTAGTTCTCACATGGTATCAGTAGGTTACGACTCATACGAGTCTTTGTTCCTTCTACGAGTCTTTGTTCCTTCTTGTTTTGTTCTAATGGTGTCTCCGGTGGAAACCAGTGCCGTCTCTAACTATGGAGTGTCTTCTTCTCCAGTTGTTGTCAACGTCTCCCCGTAACTTCCGATCAAGCTCACCGCCTCCAATTATCTGATCTAGCGAGCACAGTTTCTGCCACTTCTCCAAGGGTATAATCTCCTCGGGTATGTTGACGGAACATTTCTGCGCCCCTCTATCTCTGATTTTGATCCATTGTGGACTACCACGACGATGACCTCATCCACCGTAATTCTCTGGGAATGGCAAGATGAACTAATTCGGAACTGGATCATCTCCTCCCTCTCTGAGGCGGCGGTTCCTCATGTTGTTTCTACTGTAACCTTGCACGATGCATGGATGATTCTTTCAAGAATCTTTGCTCCCTTGTTGCTCACATATGTCTTGGATCTCAAAGACAAACTCTCTCGTGTACAAAAGGCCTCTGAATCTGTTACTGAGTACATCCTCTCCATTTGGACTATCGTTAACACACTCGCAGTGATTGCTCAGCCTGTGTGTGATGACGATTTGGTTCTTGCCACTCTTCGAGGCCTTGGTGCTGACTACAGGGATTTCACAACCACAATTCACCTTCATGTCGAACCTGTTACGTTTGTTGAACTAATTGGAGTCCTACTTATTTATGAGGGCTACCTTCTTTCAACTCACAATGATGTTGCTTCTCCCCTGTCCACTGCAAATGTTACGTCTATTGGACCTGCTTCTGATACGAAGCATTTGAATTCTTGGACTGCAAATTATCGTGGTTATCACTCTCGTGGCCATCATAACAATAATTACAATTCTGACGGATCCCTCATCGAAGTGATTTGACACCACATCTCGACCAGATCGTCCTTTCAGAGCAATTAAAAGCGTCTTTTCTTTAGAGCGAATTCCTTTTCATTTGTTGTAGTTAGTGCTAATTGAGCCGTGTATTGTGAGTGTTACGGATCTGGCTCTTCATGAGACCTTGTTGGTATGGCTACCATAAGACAACCAATGCAAAGTCACTCCCCAGAGCCTGAGGATTGATCTTTGACTCCGTCCCTAGAACTTGAAGCTAGCTTTGAAACAAGGACAGTGGGTAGGAAAAGAGTTGTAAGGGACAGAGGTTTTTGTTTTGACTCAAAACTCAACAGGTAAGGGGGATAGAGCACAAGAAAATGCAACTACAGCCTCATAGGACGAAGCCGGGCAAGCCTCCTAAGCTGAAGAGGCATAAGCATACGAATACGCAGAGGTAGACGCATCCGATTGCTTCATATGAATCATACAATGCAGCTGAGGCACCCGAAGCGGCAAAATAAGACACTACATTTTTCCAGGAAGGCAGAATGAAGCCTTTTCAGCCTGACCCGATGAAGAGGGGGTTTCTAAGATAGGGTTATAGTCCTATCAATACGTTGAGTAGCTTGATAATGAATAGCCCAGCCCCCCTGTGAAGTGAAGAAACCAAAACTCTATAGTATAGCCGTTGACCCCAGTAGTGAACGGTCCAATTGTCTGGCGGAAGCTCGTTGTTGCACTTAGGTTACGCTTTCCTACTACCAAACAAGACTACGAAAGAATGGATGCTGCTGATTTACAACCAACCTTCGATCTCTCTGCTTTTGATGGATGTAAAACTGAGTCTCATTGCCAAACCTTGCCAAGACGGCGAGGGGCATCAGGCTCCGAGCTTCCTAAAAATCCTTAGTCAGTCAGTCAGAGTCTAGCCCTATTGCCTAGTAGAAGCCTGTTGCGCATGATTCTCTCTTTCTCCTTTCGATCATTCTCCATACTTTTTCTAGGAAAAAAAAAGAACCTCTTTGTGTCCATCCAGTTGATGAGAGGATTTTCCCTGGCTGTCACCCATGAAGTTAGATCTCTAACCAATGAAGAGTAGCACAGTAACAGGTCTCCTAAAGACTTCTTGTTGAGGGACGGGTACCTCTTTTCTTTCGTAACACGAAAGAAAAGGGATGGAAGGATCATAGCACTACTTCTCGAAGATCGGATCATGTTCCAACAATGATCTATCTATAGATGATTACATGATTGGTTTGTGTTCATTCAAAGGAAGTAGGACACGGGAAGTCTCCCTCACTGTAGGGATACTATAAGGTTCGAATTGCTATCTCTGCTAGTGATCATCTTCTTTATCCTGGTAGAGAACTGATCATCGAGTGCTTTCTTTCTCCATTGAAGTTAACCCTCATCTTCCTTCTTTTCTTATATTCAATTTATAGTTACCCGGTAATGCCACATCTGATCGGATTGGAATGGGCACTGGCTTTATTCCTATCCCAACAGCGAGTAAGGATCCAAGGCAATCGTCGAAGGCACTCTCAAGTCCTTCTTGGTTGGCTTCAAGCTCCTTAAGATCTTCCTCTCCATCCCCCACATTGAGCTTCAATTCTCCCACGCCTGTCTCCAATGCTACACGCTCTGCTGACTTGGACCTCTTCTTAGGTTGATCGTCAGACGGCCTTGGTTCAGTAACCTTTGAGGATGCCATGGCTCCAAGCACAACCTCACTCTGATACCAGGTGTCACGGACTTCTAGCTTACCTAGCTAACTTGCCCGCGTGGCACTTGTGCAACGGACCTCTCTCCTACACAAGTCCGCCTTGCTCACTCACCCCTCTCTTGAGTAGAGCCCTCAAGCCTATCTAAGACAGAAGAGAAGGAAGTTAGATGACGCAAGGGGCTTAGTATTGGTTTTCAGCCATTGGTTAATTAGTGTCTATTAGGGCTTAGTTACTAAGCGGCTGTCAGTGCAGGTGAACCGAACTCGTATGGCTAGTATGTATTGTTTCCGTCAGTAGTCTGCGTGCGAGATAGAGTATTATCAGGGGTTCGTGAAGTCTATTAGTTGCTTGCTTTCATTTTGAGTCTTTCCCGCATACGTGACTACCATTCTCTCTTTTCCATATTGGTAGCTTCCCTGATAGATATTAGTTCTCGCGGCGAAGGATCGTCCTGTAACTACCTTTCTTTCTTTTTAGGGGATTACTTGTCTCTTTTTCCTTTTCTTTTAAGGTGTCCTAGAAAATGTTAACTAGAAATTGTTAAGTGAAAACTGAAACTAGAGTGGCTTAAAGGTAGCTTAAAGCTTAAAGGGGGGAATTCTTAAAGGGGAATCGACAGTGTTGTCTTTGATTAATTATTCCTGGAACTCAGACTCCTGAAAGCAAAGCACCTCCGGTCGAGTTTTTCAGGTCCAATGCACTAAAGGAACTGTCTGCTGCGTTGCCAAGGACGACGCCCTGTAGTGATAAAAAATCTTCTTGTTAGCAGGTGTTAGGACTCTTCTTCCTTAGCCGAAGGGAAGCACTAAGACAGAGTCTGCAACTGGTAGAGGAGGTTTTTACCTAGCAAAAATAGAATTATCTTATTGGTAGTACGTGTTAGCTCTCTTGTTCTTAGACCGGACGAGGAGGTAAGACAGGGGCAATAGTAGTATGCGTGCAAATAATAGTAGTTTTCTCGTTTCGAATGTTGATTGTAGCTTTAGTCTAAGCCAAATCTTAGTGTTGGAAGTAGTGTCGATCCCCATCGGTAGTTGGCGAATCTACAGTGTGTATAGGTAGTAGTGAAAATATATATTCCCTATTGAGAGTACAGTTACAGTAAATCCCTCTTTTTTCTTAAGGCAAGTAGCTAGTAACACATAGTAATAGGCACCATTCCTCCCTCCCGTAAGCTTTTTTATACTCAATCTTCCTCTTAGTCTCAGTTTTGACTCTTGTTCCTTTCCCTAAGTCTTAAGTAAGAAAAGAACCATTAGTTGGTTGCGGGTCTTCTGGTAATGGTGACTGTCTGCTTCATTTCCAATGCGTAGGAGTTCGAAAGTGTAGGAGGGATTTTAGCTGGGAAATAGTATACAGGCCAGTAGAGGTGTCTTTCTAGTAATAGTTTTAGTTGCAGTTAGGCTCCCGCCCTTAAGGGGTGACGAAATGGTTTTCCTTTGAGTTGATGATATGGGTGCAGGTATGGGTATTGGAAGTGTTAATAGTTTGGTGATTGTATTGCTAGATCTATTCTTCCTATACCTAATTCTCTAGTCATAGATGTATTGTTTAAAAGAACCTTAGTCTCAAGTCTCAAGTGTTTGAGGAAGTGAGCGAAGTTCCTAATGTGAGAGGAATAATAGCTTTCGCCCTAAGGCTTCAGGAGAGCCTGAAAACTGGGGTTTGGTTCATGACTGATTTTTCATCTGTTTCCTCAAACGAAGGATTCTCCCTAGCTATGATTTCGTTTCCTAAGCTTTATCTTTCATCAGTACGTTTAGTCCTTATAAATTCCCTAAATTGTACTTCCATGTTCCGCCCAAGCTAGAGCAGAATCATCAATTCACTTTTTAGTAACCCAATATGGAATCATCCATAGACATAACGCAATACAATTCTATAGCCTTTCTGGTTTCTTCCTTCTTCAACTGCACCTGAATTGAAAGAGCTGGGATAGCTTCCCTCCCAGTTCTGGTTCCGGTTCCTTCTTCGGATGTGATGGAAGGAGGCGGTTCTTCAAGCACATTAGGGGTACCTTTGTAAACACTCTACTAAGTATGGATCGGGGTCGAACTTAGACTCAAATTCTTAGTCGGATGAGTCAACTGCCTCGGATTCTTCGTCGAGTGATCCCGCGCTTCATAATCGATTTCATACCATACTGCTGCCCTAACTGAATTAAGGTTTTCCTCTTCTGATGTCTCGCCAAGCTTTCTTTCAATAGGTCTCTCCAAGGCATTCGAATGCGTTTTCGGGTCTTGATGCGATTGCTCATTTGCTTCATTTTTCGTGAGATTCTCTTAGCTAAGGTTTAGTTTTGGATAGGTCTTTCAGATCCTTCCTCATCTGTATCGTTTCCCATTCTATTCCCTCAAAAAGGTGGGAAGAACAAATAGCATTACAATTCTGGCGAATCTCAGAACTCTCGTGGTTCATTTTCTCAACGTCCTCCCTATGACTACAATTCTCAGGGATCTTATACCCAAACTACAGGTGAACATTTTTCTTCTCCTTCCTTTCAAAATCAGCCTCGCTCTACCTGTCAATTGCACTATTGCTGGCCACACAGCCTCTCACTATCCACAAAGATTCAACCAATGCTTTCCATGGTATGGTTGCCTTCTCTGCAACCACATCTTCCTCCTCTGTATGGCTTCTTGACGCTGGTTCTAATAACCATTTGATTGCAGATATTTCTAATCTGGCAATCAGCTCTCCTTACTATGGCCCAGATCAAATAATAGTTGGGAATGGACAAGGTTTGACCACTACACATGTTGGTTCTTCAGATTTAAAGCTAGATAACTCTGATCTTCATTTAACTAATATTTTGCGTTCCCCAAATTCATCGCAACCTATTATCTGTTAATAAGTTTACCTTAGAAAATCAAGTTTTCTTTGAGTTTTACCCACAGTTCTTCTTGATTAAGGACCAGATGACGAAGAAATTGTTGTACTGCGGCCAAAGTGAAAATGGCTTATACCATATGCCACTTCTCAACTCCAATTTTTCTACATCTCTCTCTATGGTCAGTGTTCGTACACCCATTCTGAATTGGCGTACTCGTCTTGGACATCTACCATACAAGGTTGTGTGCCATTTCCTACAACAGTTTAATCTTCCTGTAACTCACATGAAGCATACTATGTGTCAAGCTTGTCAGCAATCTAAAAGTCATAGACTTCCATTTCAAATTTTACCTTCTATTAGTTCAACTCCCCTTGAATTGTTGCATTGTGATCTTTGGGTCCTGCTCCAGCTGTTTCTATAGACAGTTTTTGATATTATGTACTGTTTGTTGACGACTATAGCAAATATACTTGGCTTTTTCCCATCACTTTGAAATCTGATGTGCTTTTTGTTTTTACTTCCTTTAAAGTAATGGTGGAAAACTATTTTACTTGTTCTATTAAGTCTATCCAAACAGATGGGGGAGGGGAATTTCAAAAACTTGCTCCTTTCCTTAGCTCTCATAGCATTTCCCATCGCATCTCGTGTCCTCATACTTAGGCCCAAAATGTGGCTACTGAGAGAAAACATCGCCATGTGGTCGAGACAGGCCTAGCCTTGATGTTCCATGCCTCTGTTCCAACAATATATTGGTCATATGCCTTCTTAACAACCATGTATCTTATAAACCGGATGCCAACACCTTTACTTGAGAATGAAAGTCCCTTTCAACGTTTGTTTAAAATTGCTCCTGATTACACTTTACTACATACTTTTGGATGCCTGTGCTACCCATGGCTGCGTCCTTATTCTTCTCATAAACTTGAGCCTCACTTCATGCCATGCGTCTTCCTTGGTTATTCACTCTCTCACAGGGGATACAAATGCTATGATTCAACCTCCAATTTTCTGTTCATTTCCAAACATGTCTTGCTTCATGAATCAGTATTTCCCTTTGCCTCTTTTCCGCTCTTGTCTACAACTCTAACCACATCAAACGCCTCTGCTTGGTATGATGTCCGTCCACCCATTTTTTATCCCTCTTTAGCCTGTCCAGAACTCCCATCTGATTCATCATTCATAATCCAAAGGCCCAATACAACTAGTCGTCCAACTTCAACACCTTTTAATGACCCAACTCAAGATATTTTACAGCCCATTATCTCCCAACAGCTCAACATACCAATGTCCCCTAGATCTAATCTGTCCAATTACTCACAGCCCATTTCATACCAGCCCATTAATTCCACTAGCAATTCTGGGCCTTCTCTTCATTCTTCAATCCCTGCATCTGCCCCATCTACTTTTAACCCAGAATCCGATTCACCAAACCTATCTTCTTCACCCGATATTCCTGCTGCTCCTGTACATCACATGATCATGCGTTCCCGCACTGCGTCTCTCAAGCTACCGCCTGCTCGGCTAAATCTCACTGTGACAAAGCATCCGATCCATGATCCAGTGGAACCAACCTGTTACACCCAAGCTCTGAAATCTAAAGCTTGGCCAGCCGCAATGAACAATGAGTTTTATGCTTTTATTCACAAAAAAAATGGGTCTTGGCTCCTCCATCCTCTTCTCAGAATATTGTTGATTGTAAGTGGGTATTCCACTTGAAGCGGAAATCTGATGAATCCATCGAGCACTACAAAGCTCGTCTCGTAGCAAAAGGGTTTCTCCAGCGCCCTGGTCTTGACTTCCATGAGACATTCAGTCCTGTGATAAAGTCGGCTACTATCAGGACTATATTGTCTCTGGCTGTTGTGCATAATTGGCCCCTACGGCAATTGGATGTCCATAATGCATTTTTACACCCATCTCACAGAGGATGTGTATATGTCCCAACCACCAGGTTTTGTGGATGCTTCTCATCCTAACTTTGTCTACAAACTTTAGAGGTCATTATACGGTCTTCGCCAGGCTCTGCGAGCTTAGTATAATAGCCTCAGCACATTTCTTATCTCTCATGGCTTTCTTGCATCTAAAACTGATACAAGTCTATTCATTTTTCAGGAGAAGACTGTCACTATATATTTCCTTATCTATGTAGATGACTTAATTTTCACAGGGACATCTCAATCTGCCATTACAGATTTGATAAGTGCTCTCTCTCGTCGGTTTGCGATTAAAGATCTGGGTGACTTACATTTTTTTCTGGGCATTGACGTCTCTTGCATCCAATATAACTACTGGAGTTGAGACCTTTGACTAAGCTGAGTAGGCTTCTTCTGTTTATTTCTTTTTCTTTTTTCTTTTTCGAAAAGGATGGATCTTGTACTTTTTACTACAATGTTAACATAGATTGTGATGTACATTCTTTTGGCCATACTACATGATTGCTCAGACATAGCATTCTTTCAACATTGATGAAGGTTTCTTATTTAGCTGAGGATCAAGATTTCTCTCCATGAATTCTTTTTCACATTATGCGATGCTCTTTTCTTCTTTGTTAGCATAGGAGGTAACCAATTAATTCTTGTGATGGATTAAATTGAATTTTTAGCTTAAGCTCTGTTTTTTTTGTTAACCATCAAATGTACACAACAAACTAGGAAGAAAATGTTCATTTTCTAACTTTCTTATATTTTCAATATGCTTATTGATATGATTTGTGCCGAAACTAAGAGCTACTAGTGGACAACTCCTGCTAAATGCAACAAACATTATTTCCTTTGTCATCTTCTCCTTTTTTTTTTTTTTTGCCCTGGCGGGGGTGGGGGAAGGCAAAAGGTGTGATTATTTTCTTTACTACCATAACATTTTTTTTTAATGTAGAATTTTTTATTATAATACAAGTATTTAGGTTCAGAAAATACATAGTTTCACTTTTGTCTGTCAGAAAACTGTAAAGCAACGTCATAACTATGGTTGTTGTTCGCATAAACAGGGAGGTTTTATGGGTCTATTCAACATCTATTCAGCTCAGCATGAGTGATGTCACAAGCTATAACTTGACATGATTGGGTTAGAGTTTGCAATCTTCATTTTTCTCTCCCCCTCTCCCCCTCCCATCTTTTGTGTCATTTTGAATTTTGCCTTAGATCAGGTAGGAACGACTAGATGAGGGCCTAGTCTCCGCATTATGGAAAAATGGATTTGTAACTTTATCTGGACTGGAGAAGCCACAACCATCAGGGCAATGACGGTCAAATGAGACTTTTTGTGCAAACCAAAGTAGGAAGGTGGGTTGGGCGTTACAAGATGTATACTAGCCTTTTTTTTTTTGTGTACTTGTAGATAATCAAACAATTTAGAGTAGAGTCGGATTTTCTATTTTTCGGTCTGCCAATTTGGAGTTAGTGTTCTATTGTATTTCAGAACCAAGGAGAGAGCAAGAGACTCTTGCATAATGTGTTATTTCTGCTGAAACTAGGATTTTTTTTTTTTTGGGGGGTGGGGGGGGGAAGTACTCATGATTCATCTGTCATATGGCATGGGATTAAAAATTTGTTTTCTTCTGGTTTGGATGAAAATTTTAGTTCCTAAGCATATGACAGATATGTATATACTTATATGTGTAATTGGAGTTTGCATGTATCCATTTTGACTGAAGTAAATAAAAAGAGACTTGTCTTAAACTAAAAAAATACAGTTAGAATGTTCCTATTGAAGCAGCAAAGCCATAGGAAATCTGAAGATAATCACACAGCTTTGCTTATCCAAATAAATTTGGGAGGGCGAGGGGCACTAGTTTCAAGTCTGTTGTATGCCCATTGATGCAAAGCCTTAGAACACATGTTATGCCCCATTTTCCTAACAACTGGAGAAGAAGACACTCAACCGTCAGAGACGGCGCTGGTTTCCACCGGAGACACCATTAGAACAAAACAAGAAGGACCAAAGACTCGTATGAGTGAGCTTAGTGATAGATGAGCAATTTTTGAAAACCACAATCCATAAAAGAGAATTAAGGAGAAAATAAAACAGATAAAAAAGACTTGAAAATACCAAACTTACGTTCTTTATTGATAGATTACATCAAAAGGCCTTTATTAGAGGAAGGAAAGGAAGGAAACCCCTTCTCATCTCTCTATTCTGTCTCTCTCTACACACGCCTTATTACGTAGGAGTTACACTCTCTAATAGTAAAACAACCTCCTTAGTTAGAGGATCTCCTGCCAGGAGGCAGAAGCAGGGTGTGTTGCTGCCTTCCGTACTTGATGTTCTGGGCTTCCTGGAGTCCGATCCCATAAGACTCTGCAATTACTTGGGCGGGCATTCCCCTAAACACCGAAGTGGACCCTGCCACTGGGTTACTTATGGGCAAGGCTGATGTCCTGAAAGCTACCCACTCCACTCCTTCACTCCCAGCCCTAAAGGTCGCAGCGAAGTACTGTGGTACGGTGAATATGTCGCCTTCGTTGACCCTGTCGTCTAACAACCTCTGTCCGTTGTTCCCAACGACCTGCACTTGCGCTTCCCCTCGCGTTATGTAAAAGATGCTGTGCGCGTTCATCAACCAGTGCGGCGCGTGAATGGCATTCTGCAACAAAACCAACAAACTCTTTCAGTCACCATTCTATAACTCACTGAGTCATCCCTGTTTTTTTAATTTTTAAAATAATTACCGGGAGGAGGTCGCCCTTCTCAGCGCTCAAGTCCAAGTAAGAGAGGATGGGGAGCTTAAGCATGTTGACGATGTTAAGGCGTCCAGCGTCTCTGGAGTAAACATCAGCTTCTCTGGGATTGTCCAGGTAATGATGGATCCTTGCGGTGCATATGGTTTCTTCAAGTCCGTTTGTTCTCCTGCTTCCTTCTCGCCTCTTAATGTATCTACGCTCGCCTGTTCCCCTGCTTCCTTCTCGCCTCTTAATGTATCTCTCTCTTTCTCTTTCTCTCTCTCTTTCTCTTTCATCGTCTTCTTCATAGTCTTCATCAGGGCGGATTACGCTCATATCTTCTCTCACCTTAACGATGTAACCCCTACCGTCCTCCTTCCGCATGGTTCTCACTGTCTCCACATCAACGTTCAATGCATCTGCCATCAAGTTCTCATCGAAGGGGTTCAATATGTTTTGGTAGGTGTCACTCTCCCCACTTCCTTGTTGAGGCCCTTTCTGTGAGCCTCTCTGTGATTCATAGCTTTGGCCCCTCTGCGATTCTTGGTTTTGGCTCCCGGCTAGGTAGTACGACTGCAACACGTATTCCATCAAGTATACCATTAGCATGAACTACATATATATATATATATATATATAGAGAGAGAGAGAGAGAGAGAGAGAGAGAGAGAGAGAGAGTATTTTGGTAATGGTTACCCTTAATTTCTGGTCGAGCTGGTTGGCTTGGTTGTTAAGGTCGTTGACGGAGACAGCGACGAGGTCTTCCTTCCCGTCGTTAAGGCACCAGTGGGCTACACCGGCTGGAAGTACAACGAGGTCTCCTCCGCGTACGCGATGTATCTTTTGGTGCTGGTCTTCCCCGCTCCTCAATTCTTCTTGTTCTCCTCTACTACCCTCTGAGCCCCTGTAAGACTGTTCATCTCCTCTCCTTGATGGGCCCCCGTAAGACTGTTCACCTCCTCTCCTTGATGAGCCCCCGTAAGACTGTTCATCGCCTCTCCTTGATGATCCCCTGTAAGACTGTTCATCGCCTCTCCTTGATGATCCCCTGTAAGACTGTTCATCTCTTGATGACTGGTATGTCTCTGGGCAGCCTGGGAAGGTTACTCCAAGCAACCCTCGACCTGTGCCATCACATTCATGGATTTGAATTAGGTCGGTATTCTTTTGACTCAGAAAACAAACACATGTTGGAATTTCACGCGGAACTAATTATTTCCCGTCAGATGTTAGTAGTTCTATTTAAATTTGGGCACCCTCTCGTTAACGGCTAACTTTTAATAAGAATGAAATCTACCTAGGTCCCAGAAACAACAAACATACCTCGTTCAATGTAGACGAGACGTGGCGATGGAGAGTAATTGGGCAAAGAGAGGGAGTTAGGTTGGATGATATTTCTCATGGCTGCAACTCCAGTGCATTGGAACTGGTCCTCGTTCTCATCCCAGAACTCGGTCACTCCACCCTCCGACTGAATGCGTTGTCTAGGTTGACTCACTGAGATCTGTTGGAGACGGCACTGGCGAGCTTCCCTCAGTCGAGTGTGGCTCTGTCTCCCTTCGTAACCGATGGCCTCAGGTTTGTTGGTCACGAGTTCGATGGTGCCCTCAGCCTTGTTGGTGGCCAAACCGTGGTTGGCCACGAGAAGTAAAGAGAGGAAGCTGAGTAGAATAAGATGTTTGTTAGCCATGGCTGAGTGAGCTCACGGCAAGCGGTTCTAAAGCACTAACAGACCAAGAGGAGAGCAATACAGACTGACTAAAGTTGTGTACTAGAGATGGTTGATAAGATACTGAGCTGGGCTGTGCCCATTTTATAGGCAGGAAAGGTTTGGATTTTTGTGATGGGAAGGGAATATTCGGGTACGTGGAATGTTTCTGCATGAAAAGGGTCTGTGCCACCTAGTAATGGTGCCAAGGCTATGTAGCTTCGTGTTGATGGTGGAATCATAGACGTGGTGATCAGCGACGATGTGTTACTCCAGTTCTCAACTAACATCTCTCTCACTTCGTCATCCACTTGTCGGGCTCTCTCCGAGTCTCAGATCATCAACGTGGCCCAGAAACATGAAGAAACAAATAGAACTAAGGAGGGACCTAATTAATTAGGGTATTTGGAATCTTGATGTTTACTCTGGTACACATGGCAGCCACATGGCTTGTTGAGAGTGAGTCATGATTCGTAAGGTTTTGGGTTATAAGAGGTTTGGCCTTGGGCATCATCCAGCCCTTGTTTAATGATCCCTTTTACTTATGGCAAACACGTGTGCGAGTAGGACGATCACATCTCTTAATGCTCAATCGTATGATCATCACATCCCATGAGATAGCTTATGCAATTTCTAATCTCAAACTGTAAAGGTGTACGAGGCAGATAGTTTAGGGGTGTCAACCTAACCGATCTAATCGATTGGTTACTATCTATTTAAGGCTATGTTCCATCGGTTATATTAATCATGCCTCATAGGTTAGGCATTGACACGCTTTTATTTGATTAATCATATACATGATAAGTTAAGTATAGACAAATTTTTATTTGATCAGTTGATTGATTATTGGTCAATCAGATATATAACCTACGTGAACCTGATCCGCACTCATGGGGGAGGCGGATCAACCAGAATAATGGTTGGTCTGATCATGAACCTGGGCCAGAAACTGAAGAAACAAATAGAATAAGGACCAGGGACCCACATGGAGTCGGATGGGGACACATCCCCACCATCCACCATCACTGACACACCTTAGCGCTCAATCGTATGATCACATCACATGTTTGGAACTTTGATACATACAAAGGGATAATTATAGCCATTTAAGATAATCAAAAAGAGTTTAACAAGGAACTAGGACTTTGGAGATATGAGATATCAATATGGACTTGGGCCCGAAGTAAAACTCATGGGCTTTATATATTGAATCTTAAATCAGCTACAAAGAGTCTGTTTGGTTATATTTTTATTTTACAGTACTGTTTTTTAGGCCTTTTTTGGAGTATTTTTCTTTTTTATTTTTGTTCACAAAAAAATTTTGGTTGAATTTGATATTATTTATAGAGTTTATTTCTATTTTTTTTTTAATTGATAAAATATAAAAATCAAAAGATCAAGAGTCATTTATATGTTTTGACCAAAATTGATTTTCAATTATTCTTACCACAATATGGAAGGGTAAATTAGTCATTTGCTTTGTAATTAGAAATCTCTCCTTCAGTCCAAAGTGGAGATAGAGAGTTTATAAGGAAGATGGGAGAAGGAATAAATTTTATTTCTAATAAAAAAACCATATTTATCAAGTAGTTACCATACCATTTTTATGGGTTTTCATTAATAATTTTTGTTAAATAGATAAAAATCAAAAAGAAAAATGAGACCAGACACCAGAGTCAAAAGTATGCTTTATTTTTATTGCATTTGAGTATTTCAATAGGAAAGGAATGTGTTAGCTAACTTTGAGAGAAAAAAAAAAAAGTAATTTTTGAATCAGAGAAGAAACAAAACCGCGTCTGAAAGGCACAGGGAAGTACTATTCTATCCTTTTAGAACATTGTTGTTAAACAAACTATCCTACCCATGTGGCAAGCTATTGGGTTGGATCAAGTTTCAGCTAAGGAAGCCCAACCCATCCTGAATTACACAATGGCTCCTCTCGAGTAGAAATTGCATGGTTAGGTCAAGCTTCTCTAATGGGTGTGCAAAGCTGACCCATGGTCCTTGCAAGTGGAGTTCTTATGACATTTTTTTGTGTGGAAATACCATGTTCGCTATCATTTCATCTAAAAGCTCAAACCATCAAAAAATGAAAGTGTCAATGTATATGTTAACAATTATGATCGTATATACTGGTTTTCAAGAGACAATGACAACCTTAGACCTTAGTTATTAAGGATTTTGAAATGATAGGACACCCTCTTTCTTTGTAGATTGGAGCTCTTTACAGCTTTCCAGTACCCTTTACAGACGATGACACCCTCTTTCTTTGTGACTGCATGGTCTTCCTTTTCAGGTGGAATTGGGTCTATAATAAGCTGTTTCAATATGGCAGAGAGGGATGACCGTTTGATCAAAAGGATGAAAGTAGTTTAAACAGGATAAATAAAGTGAAGTGACTTGTATACGTCTTTCCTTTTTGTTTTTTTTTTTGTTTTTCAATATATAAAATTTTATTCTCTTAACTTGGAAGCAACCTTTGGATTGGGATCTTTTACTACAAAGTTGGAAAGGAAAGGCAAGTAGCCTTGCCGTCCACATATGGTACATTCCCAAACTGTGGAGGAGAAGAACCTCAAAAGAAAAAGAGAGCTTCCCAGAAGTCCAAGTCCATTAAAAGGAAAAAAAAAAAGGGAAGATCGAGAAAGAAACAATAAAAGTGATTGCAACTTTGGTAGCCATTGTGGAAAGATGCGTCGTCCATGTTGGTTTGGGGAAAAGAATTCAGTATAGCAGCGTGGCTCATGTGTTTATACATCTCTATTTGTTAAAAGACATTTTTATTTTAATAAAAAAATTTATACTTTATTTTGTGGAGAAGAGAGATAGACATAGGCCGTGCTCTTAGATAGATAACCACTTTCTTATTTGTTTCTTAGGAAATGGGTCTATGAGCTAAGGAGTTCATTATACCTTCTCATATTAGTATTTTTTTAGGAAATTATTTTGTGCCATCCTAATTTGCTTATAATATCGAGCACATCTCCTCTTTTGTAAACGAAATTACACTTAAATTCATTCTCTTAGAGGAAAAGCATTAAGTGATGACATGGTGTGGTTACTATTTTCTAAGGAAGGGTAAACTTACTGTTTTACCCTACTATGTAAAAACCCACAAATTGAACCGATTACAACATTAAGTTACAGAGGACTTTTTTAAATACAATTTTCTGGGTCGGCCACACTTATCTCTCGTTTGACCTAATCGATCGCTTGTAACCAAAACCTTCATGAAGATAGAAGTTCAAGAATCGTCATACTCTGGTTTTGATTACCACAGTTGAGGTCGAACCCTAGGTACCCACAAGTCTCCTCTTGTTTCCATTTTATTCTGAAAGGGAATCGAATCTCCGGTCTTTTACTATTGCTGCAAGTATAACTCTGGTATATATAGATGAAGATGGCCATAACAGGGTTGAAAGGGTCTTTTTTCAATTCTAAGCTAACACTGTTATGCTTTAGGGGTGCGATTGATATTATAATGAAACTAAGGTGTTATAAAACATAAGGTTTCAAATTAGGATTCAACAAAAAAAAAAGTTTCAAATTAGGGTAGAACAAAATAATTTTTCTATTTTTTATTATTTTTGGAAAAAAAAATGATGAATGATCGTGCATCCCTTGTGCCAAGATACATGAGCACACAAAACTACCACCCTAACTCTTATGAAATAAAAAAAAAAAAAATCTCATTTATGTATATAGAACATGCTCTCATTGACCTCGCACTATTGTAGAGGCTACACAACTAGATAACAATCTCTTGTTCTTAAAAATATAAGGGAGAAAGCTCTTAAAAGGCAATGTGACCCCTATACTAGTGCAGATGCCAATGGAAGCACTAGTAAAAGCATCAACATGAGCAAGATTTTCGTTTTTCATAAGGGAAGGGATGGTCATTTCAACCCCCAATCTCTAAGCGCAAAGGCCACATTGTCTTTTAGGCTCTTTTTTTACAAAAAATAAATAAATATGTTATAATGTATCATGGCATAGAATACACCTTTAGGCTCAATGTACCATTTTCTTTATTTTTAAATAAAACGTAGAGATGATAAGAGTTTTCCATCACCCACACGAAATAGAGAATCCCTTAATCCACTGGTTATGGTGGTTTGATGGGACTCAGAAAAGGTACATCGGAATATTCTTAGTATTTTACTATAAAAGAAAAAATCTTCATAGTATAAACCATATACATATGGGAGATATGCGAACCGTTATAACTATATAACTAGGTGATGGCGAAATTTTTATTACTTTCAGTTTTTCCTTTTTTTTTTTTTGGGTTTTGAGGGTGTGGGGTGTTTAGAATTATTACTTTCATTACGTTGCCATTAAGAATTGGATCAATCTACTGATTTTCCTTTCAAGAAGAAAAAGAGGTCTTGGGAATGAATTTAATATCTTACGTGATTTAATACATAATTAATTTCTTTTGTTGATAATTTACTAGGAATTATATTAAAAAAAAAAAAGAATTCTATCAGTTTGATATAAGTAATATCAACAAGTGATGTCAATGAGAAGACATGCAAGAGCATCTTTAGTGCACGAAACAGAAGGATAGAGTGATTTTTTTAAGTCAGATAATTTTTAGCATAGACAACATCAACATTATGTTAATTTTTTCATTGTACAAAGTTTTCTAGGTGAGAGTAGCCCCTATGCCAGTTACTAGAACAAAATGACAATACGTCCCTTTTTGGGTGCTAGCCCTATGTCTGGGTGTAGGGAGCCCCCTCACCCTGAGAACATTTGCTCGTTTATAAATTTCTTCTTCCACATTTCCTGAATTAGAATGTAAACTTTATATGGACTGGCTTAAGACTTCTAAGTGGAAATTATAGAGAACTAGTAAGACTTTCAGCTCAAAGGTCAAACTTGTCACTCTGAGTTGGTGGGCTCCCACCAATGGGCCATGGTTACATAACCGAAAGAGAGTTTCCCAGCTCAAAAAGGCATCTAATTTCGGCTACTACTGTCGGTCCAATCATCTTACATCTATTTTAGGTTTTGCTTAAAATAGTATCCAAGACATGACTTTTCAAATTAGATGGCCAAGAAATTATGGAGCTGACTCTTTATTTAGGAGAGCCTTGTCAATTCTGAGTAAAATGGTTTGGCCTATTTCTATAGTGTATTGATGGAATCTTATAATTTGGTAATTATGACGTTTACTCTTTTTTACGAATAGAAGTTTATTTAAGAAAAAAAAATTTTATTGAGTTGAAATGATTGGTGACAAATTTTTGATCAGATCAATCCCTGATCATATATGATCCCTATGCCCAAACACAGAAGGCAATGAAATTACACCCCTACCCTATGAAACCCAAAAAATCCATCCTAACTTTACGCATACCCCCCTCTTTGGTTCTAACGTTCGCATAGAGGGCACGTGACCAGAGACATTCTTTTCCCTTTTTTGATTTTTTTCCTATCCTAACAAAACATAAAGAACAAGTATTTTTGGTAAGTTTTCATTTATAGATTCTATCTTTGGTTAGTTTTCATTTATGGATTTATAAAAGTTTCATGTGGAAGAGATTTATTTTACTTGGGTTACCTTGCATAAGCTACACTCTATCCTATCAATAGTTTTTCTAAGTTGAATATGATTCTACTCTCCTTGTATTTATATGTTTCTTGGCTATCAAGCTATTGTAACTATATATATCTTCAGCCTCTCTACAGTTGTGGAGTTGAGCCATAATAAAGAGTTTCTTAAGTTAGCAAAGCTATACATTTCTTACCCAGTTCATGTCTTGCTTGAGTCTGGGAAAGAAGCTTCGACCAGCTAAGAAAGCATGGAAGGGCTTCACCTCCACAATCCAAAGAAAGCTTGACAAGCTCAAGCAATCCAAAGCCATCAAGAAAACCAAAATTCACCTCAGTCGTACTCTCACCGCGATTTCAAACCGCTTTCCTTCCTTCCTATCTCGCCTTCTTCCACATAAGATTAAGAAGCCAGTGATGGCTCAATCCACACTTCCCCCTTACAAGAATTACAGCCACAAGCAGAAGTTTGCAGCTGTGTATGTGGATCAGCTGTTTACAGCTGAGCCCATATCAGTTCAAGCCAAGAAACTTGAGGCACATACTGCAGCAACCACAATGGAGATGAAGCTATTCAGAAAGACTACTTTAGCAGAGACTAGCAAGGCTGGAAGTGACAGAGGAGCAGCAAGTGGTGTTGTACATGTTCCTCCCAAAGGTGGGTCACGGCAGTCTGTGGTGGAACTGAAGGAGGTGCCACAGTTTCAGGGAGTGGATGAGAGAGCAGAGGAGTTCATTGCCAGGTTCAAGGAGGAGATGAAGCTTCAGAGGAAGACATCGCTAGAGGAATACCAGGAGATGCTGGCAAGGGGTGTCTAGTGAATGGTGATCTTTTCTTATAATGCTCTGGTTTGCAGTTTTGTTTTCTTTAGTTTCAATCCAAAATTTAAAAAAAAAAATTAATTTGGGAGTGATACAGAGGAAGTGATGCATAGGGTCTCATTTTACCTCAAAAATGAAAATTTTACTGTATAGAAGACTAGAAGCCTAGTCTGCTCTGGTCTGGTATGTTCAGATTGATTTTTTATTTGTTTCTTTTGGGCTTTTTTTTTCTCCTGTAATGCCCCATTAGATTTGGAGTCTGGAATTATCTCTTGAACAATATAAATCATTGGAATGTTCTTGGGTTCATAACTGAGTGCAGTGGGTGCCTTACAGAAATGATAAGCTTCTCACTTCCATAGAAGTCATTGAATAAACAAAGGGGAAAAGAACGCTCCCTGGCCGTGCGTGCAGCCCTGCATCAGCGTGGCCAATGACGAGGTGCACATGGGCATCAACAAGGTGTGGGTTTCACAGGGGTGGGGGCATGATTTCGCCATTCTATGCCTGAGGGCAGGTGCTGCTTTAATAATTGAAATGCTTATTTTTTAGCAATTAAAAGGAAAAATCAGGCAGTAACTTCTATTCAGTATCAGTATCATAACCCCAAATCTGAGTGATAAACCCTTATCCGATTGAACCAGCTGCCGGGAAATCCTACATGTATACTCTTGTTAGTCTGAAGTTTTCCCTGTAGAGCCTTCCATGAAAGCTTAGTTTAAGGGGCAATTCTGTCTCCACTCTTTTTAGTCAGTTCCATACCAGCATTTCAGAAATCACTTTAAATCTCTATTTGGTAGCAAGGGAAATTGAAGGGAAGTGAACTGAAATTTTCAAACCCAACTTTCGTAATTATTACCTCTCTTGGTTATCTCATCAACTCCATATATTCCATGTTTGGTTATTAAATTTCACTATAATTTGTCCGCATCGGATCAACAATGGCAGTGACACATACAAGTTGAAAGGCTTTCAATTAACTCTCTTTGCTTCTCTTGTTTAATGATTATACACAAGAAACGGTTCCTTTACAAGGTGCTGTGAGACAAGCAAGCAGCCCCCCATGTTGGATGCAGGTAGCGATCCTCAGCCCAAAATATAAATTTACATTTTGATCAGCATCAGGTTAACAATGGCAGTGATACGTACAAGTGGAAAGGCATTCATTTAAATCCTCTTTGCTTCTCTAGTTTAATGATCATATACAAGAAATGGAGATAGCAGAGGGGGCAGTCAAAAGCAGAATCACTACCAAAACCATCTTGCTCACTTCAGCAGCAGTCCTAGGAGCTTCGGAAGAAACTAAGTCCCATGCTAGTGAAGGAAGTCCTTCATTGGGTCATCATGATGAAATTTCTTCATTCGCTTCCATCTCCTCAGCAGTGACCTACAATAGATCAAACACGTATTTAGAAACGAAAACCAGATTACACTAAACTGCATTGGCACCAACTTCCTTCTTAAACATCCAAAGGGTCAGCAAAAGCATACTTCTTCATTCCATTTGACATTATATTTTCGTTTTCTTTCATCTCTCTCTTCCTTCTTTCTTTCATCCTCCTGTGCAAGCCAACAAAACCTTTGCATAAGCAACTTCAGTTCTCACAAGGTTGATAAAGAGTCCAACACTATGTAATAGTATAAAGAGAAAAAAAAAGGCATATCCTAACTTTACATGGAACCTGGATGGTAGATCCAGCATGTTGAAGGCTAAGGATTAATTTGAAAGAAAAAGAACTCTAGGGGTCAACAAATTTTCTCGGTTTCTAGTTTCAGACACCAAATGGTTATTTCTCCACAAACCAGTGCATGCTAGTCATTCTGACATTGGATATGTGGGAAATCCCTGGATAAGCCACCATGTCAAATTTATTGGATATCTTAACCAGATGGTCCACTATGTATGGAGCTCTTACCTCTCTTTTTGCAATTTCTAAACCAACATTCTGACCTATGGAGATGTTGGTCTGGATTGAAAAAAAAAATTATATATATATATATATATATGATCACATAATGACAATAAGTCCAAAAGGTTTGTGTAACAAACACCACCACATGATAGAAATAGCATTGGTGTTGGAACGTATCTCAAGCTTGCCCCTTTATTTATTTGTAGCTTTTATTAAATTCCAAATAACTTTAATTAACTTTATTTTCTAACTTCAAATTCTAGACATTTTTTATTTTGTAAGTTTCAAGAAAGACAAGTGAACAAGACCAACGTCTCACAGTCAAGCACTGGATTACAAATATAAAACAACTTATAACAAGACTTAGAATTCAAATAAAGGTACCCTATGTTACCTTCTTTATTGCTTCAGCAAGTTGTTTATGGTCAAACATCAAATCATCTGGGACATCGGTGCCCCAAGTATAATGCAGGAGTAAATTACAAGTAACTAACTCCGCAGTTTATAACCCCAAACAATACAAATAAGACCAAGAAACAAAGAAATAATACCATCAAATAAATCCCTAAGGATACAATACCCATATAGGAGCAAAACTAGCCCAAAATTTAACCCGATAGGAGCGAGAAAGACCTGTTATAGAGCTGGAGAGAGAGAAGTGCGGCCAGGGCTGTAGGAGTTCGATTGAGTTGCACTCTTGGGCGTAGATAGTCCCTAGAGAGGGTACAAAAACCCCCCAAAGTTGGGAGGATTCTGACGGCTGGTTGTGAAGTTACAAGCTTTCTTGATTTTCTGACTAATAAGAGAAAACTGAGAAGAACCTTCAAGAACAGCAGCTAAATGCTTCCAACAGTGACTAGGTAAGGATCGAGGGACCCTTATGAGGCCTGGAATACCCTGATTGAAGACCTGGCTGAACATAGTACAGAAGAGAGAAAGAGAGGAGATCGATCTCTCTCCTATTCCCACTAGGATTGCTGATCGGTTCTGATTTCTGGAGACTTTTATCAAAATCTGAACTATACCTCTTGAATGTTACAACAAATAAAATAAAAAAAGAAGAATAAAATAGATGGGGGGTTGAAAAGGGTGAAAGAGAATAAAAGAAGTGGCTATCTCAGCCTGGGCTTCTCACCCACAGCTATCTCAGCTAATCTAAGCATTTAGTTGCAAACTTTCTTTCATAAATGCAAACTTTCTTTCATTCAAATCTGTTCAATAATAGTACCTATGCCTCTCTATTTATAGAGGGAAAGTTTACAATCATACTAATACTAGGAGCTAGTTTCCCAATAGAACTAGATACTCCTACTACAACTAGGAGCTAGTTTCCCAATAGAACTAGATACTCCTACTACAACTAGAAGCTAGTTTCCCAATAGGACTAGACACTCCTACTACAACTAGGAATTCAAAATAGGACTAGGACTTGACTTTATGACTCCAACATGGAGTAAGACTACCTAACTAACAGTCCATATATGACTTTACAACCAACTAATGGTCTAATGAGCCTTTATTGAATTAAATAGCAACTAATTAAACTAATGAATAAAATCCCGTTTTCCTACCTTCTATCCATATTTTAGGCCTATTAAAGTGGCTCATTTCAAAGAAAACCCATGGGATCAAAGGCCCAACACATACATAACACAACCCAAGGCTTATTTGCAATAAAATAAGCTCAAGTGGCTTATCTACATCAAAGTAGCTAGCCTTTTCTCCTCCCTTGGTGTAGGTATCTCTGTGTACATTTAGGGATGCTAAAATCAGACTCAGATCTAGACAATCTAAAATATTTGAGTAGTGGAATTTCACCCAAAAAAGAAACTGGAGCCCAGAGCAGTATGGCAATTAAATAATTCTTGTTTCCAAGAAAATCAAAATCAAGCTCACATGCTAACCTTCAGTAGCCACTTTACGAGCAATATTTGCCTTCATCAGATCAGTTGCTGCTTCAGCAGCTTCAATTCCAGCTGCACCTGTGCAGTAACTGTTGTGTATCGTCTGCTCGCAGCACTTATAGCCCCACTGGTGATCCTTCCACCATGAACCCCAAACACTAGTATGGTTATTAATGTAAATGTCTTCTTCATATTTGCTTATAGGAAGAGATGTCTCCTGCAATGAAGCATATCTCGGAGTTAGCTCCCTAGTTAAAAGCATCGAGAAGGACTTAAGGAAACTATAGACATGCAATGTTGTACTGTCATGGTTGATAAACAAATACACATTTACAGTAAAAGACATGTAATTTGTTAATGCCAAAATTACCTGGCCCTTTATGAATCTACCGGCACAATCGTACTCAGCCTGTCTCTCACTCTGCCCAAGTAGAAGCTCCATTGGTACTCTTCAGAAGCTGCATTACCATACTTCTCCATAATCGTATCTATTGTTTTGGATGTCAAATTTTCCTTAATAACTTTAAAATCTTAAAGAGCAGTTCAGCTTGAGAGGGAGCTGCCTGCATATGGATATCCTGCCCCTTTTCAAAGGCCTCCCGAGCATGAATATTGAGCTGCTTGAAATCCAATGCCTGGCCACTCACTCTATATTGGTTATCTCCCTGAAGAATATCAGTCCAGAGATCAGTATATAATGTAGAAGTAAGATACAAATTTATTAACAGTGAGATGTAAGAATGCATCAATTAAAAAACGCAAAGTTCCTAAACTCAGTGAATTTAGGAACTGTGTTTTAACTCACTTCATAAAATTTTTCATTCGGGTCAACATCTGGAAAAGGAACCTCACGCATAGACCAGGTTTTAGGATCATAATATGCAGAATTGACATCAAGATTCAAAAGGTACTTTGCTGTGTCTTCACGAATACGCAAGTTCCTAAAAAAATTGCTCCAGTTAAACAAGGAAAGAGGCCCTGGCGAACCATCATAATTAGTGAACAAGAGTAAGCTTCGCTGCCCGACAGTATGGAGTACTGACCACACCGAGGGACAGGCCCTAAAGCGAAGGACAGGAATGAGCGAAATCAATGTGTTCCAATTTCTGGCCTTGCACCGACCATCCTATGGACCATGGACTAACAGCCACTGCCTTAAAGGACTATGTCCAGGGGGCCCAAAAAAAAAAAACAAAACAAAAGAAACTACCTCTCCAAATTGGACAAGCCCAATGAGCATTAACCAGAAACACACTATTTCGATGTAAGTATAAAGTATCTCTGACTCACCTAACAGTTCCTGTGCTACCAGTGCTACCACCACCAGTGGTGCGCACAAGCTTCTCGACCTTAGCAAAATCCATCTGCTTGCTCTCATCGACCTTGGCTTCATCAACCTCTAGAGCATCTTCATCATCTTCGTCATCACCAACCTCACCCTCACCCTCACCATTCTGGTTATTTTTCTTCTCCTCTATTTTCTTTAGCTGCTGCTCTTTTAGGTATTTCCTTCTAGCCTCATCTCTCTGCTCATATTGCTCCATAACAAGGCATAGGCTGCAGGATCATATCCATTCCATCGATCACGTTTTCCATCATAATCCAGCCCAAAGGTCTCAATCTTCTCATCAGGAGCAATGTGCTTGTTTGTCCATTTTGCTCCCAGCTGTCGAGGCCTCTCCATACATGACTTTGTATTCTCTAATAATGACATGCACCAAATTGACTGTCAGCACTAGACCATGATAACTTGCTTGATTTCCACAGATATTGGGAAAGGAGCACAAAAAGTCCAATGATCTGACTACTCTCAGTATGTAATTGACCATTTACATGCATTTCAAATGGCAATTTCCACTCCCTGAATAACCACTTTCAGCTCAGAGGTAATTGAATTCGCAGACCACTAGGACCAGGAAAATCCCTCACATATTGAAGGACCTTAACATTGAGGTCTCATAATGTTGTAAGTTTAATTGCTTTATAATTCCCCAGGGGAAATTACCCACTTATAGAACTTTCCTTAAAGCATCAATGACACTCTTGAGAAGAAAGAAAAAAAAAAATTCTTCCCCACCTTCCGGCCCCCATCCTTTATTCTTCATTTATAATATAAGTCCACCAGGAAGGAAATTTTTTAGTCCACGGTACTCTACATATATGATTCAATTTGGCCCTATTTCGACATATGGACAATTTAGACCTTGCCCTTTATATCTAATGCTCAGAATTGCCAAATCATCCTGCCATGAGGCAGAACTAGGTGGGCCGCATGGGCAAGACCCTCTACACTAGATGGTGTAAATTATGTTGCGTGAAATATAAAATAATATTGGTCAGTTCAGTTGGTGTAAGACATGGGATTTTATGTCTAGAAAAACACTATATAGATGGAAAAACAATAGTATAACCCCATTAAGAAATGCATGTTGACATGTTATAACTTAGGTTCCAGACATCCAACTTTGTGCAGCGCTATGACAATGCAAAGGAAGAAAGATGATCACATTGCATTGTATACCTTCTCACATGCTTCAAAAAAAGAAGCGGCAAGGATATAAGCCTGATGCCTGATAATGGTTTTCTCTGTGCCAAATCCTCAAAACAGAAGAAACGGATGAGTCAACCATGTGTAAACTTCATCCTATGAATTAGGAACGGAATTCATAGGAGGAAAACAGAAGGAACAGATGAGCCAACCACATGCACTGTATGAACTTCATCCTAAGAATTAGGAATGGAGTTCATAAGAGTTCCTCTTTCATTTTTGTTGATTAAATCATGGGCCTCCTCCAAGTGACCCAAATGGGTTAGAGATTCTATAACTGGTGTGTACGAATAAAAATCTGGAGAACATCCACTGAATTCCATGATGAGAAGCATCTGCCTAGCCTCTTCAACTCTTCCTGCTTCACATGATGCCTTAATAAAAGCATTATACGTAAGTTTGTCAGGTGTCAGGGCCACTCTCAACATGGAAATTAAAAGCTTTTGCGCATTCTCAATTTTCTCCATCCTACAAAGACTTAGAATGAGAGCATTGAAAGAAAACACATCTGGCTTTATACCAGCATCTTTCATCTTTCTCAATAACTTCATCGCTTTAGCAACATCCCCAACAAAACAGAGAGACCGAATTAGGATATTATATGCGACAGCATTTGGAGAAACACCCCATTCAACCATCTCATCAAAACAACCAAAAGCATCTTCCATCTGGTGGACCCGACAAAGACCATCAATTATTGAACTAAAGGTGAAGATATCAGGTTTGAAACCATGGTCAAATAGCATCTTCAACAGTTCTCTAGCCTTACCTACCTCCCTGACTTTGCAATGGCCATCAATAAGAATACTAAAAGTAACAAGAGTAGGAGCAACACCTCTCTGAAGCATATCTCCAAATTTCTGCGATGCTTTGTCCATCATTGTGGCTTTGGCAAAACAATCGATCAACATGTTATATGAAGATACAGTCGATACAATTCCATCTTGCTCCATCTGATTCAAATATCTGTCCCCTTCATTAGTTCTTCCTGCCTGTACAAAACTTCAATAAGCATGAGATAAGTGTTGAAACATGGCTTCCCACCTTTCTCAATAAAACCATCCTGTATCTTGCAAGCCTCATTCAGATCAACACCCTTCATCAAGCAAGACATCACAATGTTAAATGTTGAACTGTCTGGAAGATAACCCTTTTGTTCCATCTTTCTTAACAACTCCATGGATTCCATTGGCATAAAAATTCTTTGAAAGGCAACCCAGTACAGCATCACAAGATTGCTTGCACAAAATAGGCTTGCTTTCTAAAAATTTCAGTAACAGCTGATATGCTTTATGCACATCTGAACATCGAAAGACACCGTGAACCAATGACCTAAATGTGGCTTCACTAGGGCTCACATTCCGCTGCCTCATTATCTCCAGAACCTGAAAGGCTTCATCCACCCTCTTTGCGTTATAGAACCCATCAATAAGGATCGTGTACGTGAACACATTAGGGAAGTAACCTGAGTCCTCCATCTGTTTAACGAGACGAAGCGCTTCATCAACAATTCCAATCCTGCAGACCCCATGGATGAGAATGTTATACGTGAATCTGTCGGGGAAGCAGTTATCAATGGGCATCTGCTGGAATTTGAGATATGCTAAATCAAGGGAATTGGATTTCACTAATGCATCAATAAGTGAATTGTATAATCAAGTAGTTGGATTGAGACCCAGGAGTGAAATCTGTTCAAAAACTTCAGCACAATACTTGGCAAGCCCTAACCCTCCCCAGCTACCAATTAAAACGCAAATCAGGTCCTCAGAAATGCGACACCCGGAGTTTTTAATCTCTTGAAGCAAGTCAACAGACAACACTACGGGACCCTTACGATTCAGGGCATAACTCAAAACTCTCCGAACAAATTGATAATTCACCAGTGTCTCCTTGACATATGAAACCCAGATATAAAATTGGAGTGAGTGTAATGGGTTTTCCTGATGCTGCAAGATTCTCACAACAAACTGTGGAGTCGAATTGGTCTTTCTGTATTTGAACTCGTGATTTAGCAAAATAAACCAATCCTTTCTATCAAGTATTTTAGAGAAGTACTGATGATCGACCGATATGGTGGATATCTCGTGTCTATCACAAGAAATGCTACTTGAATCAGGCATTTGGGAGGGATTGAATGAAGAAGACTTGCCTCTTAGTGCAGTTTCTGAACTTGTTGGTTTTTGAACGGGGGCACTTTTGTTCTTCCATAAATCGGTCTATCGACATTGGAGCTTTGCGTTTTGCAGATTCCTTCGCTTATATCTCTGCTTACAATAGATGCTCTGGAAGCAACAGATGAAAATCCTCTCATATCCCCGAAATTAGCTCGATAAGAAATCGAATCATGAGAAGAATTCACTCATTGACCATAAGCCAAGAAGGAACTTTGCTCTTATAAACCGTA
The DNA here is from genome assembly GCF_013358625.1 of Macadamia integrifolia. Taxonomy (NCBI): domain Eukaryota; kingdom Viridiplantae; phylum Streptophyta; class Magnoliopsida; order Proteales; family Proteaceae; genus Macadamia; species Macadamia integrifolia. The sequence continues at coordinate 17,330,282 of NC_056566.1, forward strand.
GCTTAAATTATTGAATCGAACCCATTTTCTTGTCCATCCATGAACTTAACCCCCACTTCTAGTTATCTCCTTCACACCCTCCATCACCTGTGGAAGTGGAAACCCACAAAGCTCTCATATACCCACTTTAAACCATCATATAATAGGTGACATTCATTCCTGAACCCATTTTTTAGGTAAAGAACAAAACAAAATACCTTGATTTTACTGGTTTTGATTGTGATAAAGCTCCTACATCCGAAACTGGGGTTTCACCGTGTTGCTGCCAAAAAACCCCGCGAGTTGGTCCTGCACAAGTACAGACGGCGGAGGTCCAGAGCTTTGTCCGAGGTTAGTCCTCCGATGCTCAAGTTAGGGTCGGCTGCACAGTTTTAAGTAAAGGAGTAATGGTGAGGGTCTGAATGCTTACCTTCTTCCTTCCTCTCGGCCTCCTTATATGCTTCTTCGGGGCTAGGGTTTTTTCTTGTCTTTTCCTCTGTCCTTCTCCCATATGGCCGTCCTTCTTGTGGGGAATATTTTCCTCATGCAAACGACGTGATCGAGCGTGATTGAGTCATTGGAATTCTTATCTGGTGGAGGACACGTGTCTCAGGGGCGACACGTGTCCTTTCCCCACCGAGAGATCAATTTGGTTGTATCACACCGTTCAGTCTTGAGTTCAGTTGGACCTGTCTTGGCTCTTTTCAGGCAGGTTGCAGATTTCAATAATCGGAGAGAAATGGAGGAAGATGGAAGTAGGGTTTCAGTTCATGAGAAATTAGAGGAAGAAGAAGAAGGGGATGAAGATGAGAGCCAATTGAATCGCCGATCAGGTGGGGCTTGGGGCTTGGGGCTTGGGGCTTGCTGCCTGGGGAAGAGCTTTCCGCCGTGAGGGATGGGGCGAGAGTTTGGTTCGAATTCAGGGTATGGGTTGGAGTTCAGCCCAATACCTCAATCCAGATCTGACCCCAACCTTGAGTAAGGCCAGAGATTTCAACCCTGAGTTACACCCTCTCACATATGACTGAAGGAGCTCACACTGATATTCTTTCTGGTCAAACAAAACGCAAATCTTTTATTGGATAAACCTCTCCCACCCTCGCAATAATGAAGTTTCTCACACTGATGTTGTGGAAAATCTTTGCCCATAAAGTATTAACTTCTTTGGGAAAAAATCATTGTGAAGTCTCCTAAAATGCGAAAGTCTTGATCCAACCAATACTATCATTGATCCCTACATTGGTAAATGATCGACGCAACCTAGCAGTGTTCCCCTACTGGTTTTTTAGGGAAAAGGTTCTCTAAGGCCCCTCTTTAGTATCATTTTTCTTTTTGATTTTTATTCACAAAAATGGTTTTGGCTGCATTTGGTATCATTTATGGAGCTTGTTTCTATTTTAAAAAAAATTGGTAAAACACAAAAACCAAAAAGAGATCAAGAGTCATTTATGTGTTTTGGCCAAAAATGATTTTCAATTATTTTTGTGCTGATTTTAATAAGCATGTGTTTAAAGGCTCAATATGGAAGGGTAAAATAGTCATTTGTTTTGTAATTAGAAATCCAATCCCCTTGTCCCCTCTTCTTCAGTCCAAAGTGGAGAAAGAGAATTATAAGAAAGATGGGTGAAGACCCTTCACCCATTTCTTTAAAAAACTATTTTGCACATAGAGATACCAAACTATTTTTCATAAAAAATTATTTTTGTCTAGTAGTTATCAAAACATAAAAATGTTTTGATAAAAAATAGTTTTCATTAATGATTTTTGGTAAATAAATAAAATGAAAAATGAAAAATGATACCAAAAAGGGCCTAAGCTGCAGTGGAAGGTACATTAGCATCCTATCTATCTCTCTTCTCACATGGAATAACTTCACTATTCTCTTATGTACAAAACAGTTATGTTGAACTCATTGACGTGGTCTCCTTTGCCATTTGCTCAAAGAACCATCTCCCATAAACTATAAAATTGACATAAAAATAGATTTTTTTTTTTTTTCCCAAGACAATCAAGGTTTGTGAGGGTATGTATGGTATCTCTTCCGTTTAGATTTCAAAAAATTTCTCAACCCTCATAACAGTGACCCGTATAGGGTCTAGAACACTTGAAAATTGCAATATTGGAGCCAGGCCCATGCAAGCCATTTTTTCTTCCTTTTTGAATTTTTTTAAACGCATGAAACTAAAAATTCTACAAATGAGGCAGGCCAGGTCTCCACTTTTGGTCCGAGGTAGTTCCCCATTATACTTAATTAATTATCTGATAGAGTGCTTTTCTCAAACGCCTCTTGGCCAGCTCCAACAAATGATGAGTTTAGTAATGCCAAATCCACTCATTATCATCATCCACAAGAATCATTGACCTTTCACAATACTCTCTAATGGGCCAGTATTGCTGCAAGTGCGCTTCAATTTAATGACGCCTCTCTCTCTCTCTCTCTCTCTCTCTCTCTCTCTCTCTCTCTCTCTCTCTCTCTCTCTCTCTCTCTCTCTCTCTTGAGGATGAGATGAGATAAGCTTTACATAATCTACTAGCGTAATTAGTGTATTGATTAATTAAATAAAAAACAACTATCATGTGAATTAACCTTACTTAAAATACTGAATTGGTTTGTTGGCAATAACAATGTGGTGATGAATGGAACAATCCACCTAGTAGGGCCCTATAATTTGTGCAATAAGTTGAAGCCCTATTCATCATTTGATTGATGTTTTAGTTAAGGGTGTCAATTTGAAATTCTAATCATAACCTAAGAAGAATTTGGTATCAAGAAAAGGAATTTTATTTGATACAGTACAGTTTTATCAGTAAATTAGACAATTATTAGTATGAATCAAATCGTATTAAATTATTTATTCTCAAATCGAAGTGATTATATATTATGTATCTAAGTATGTGTTACATATGTCATATATTATATATGAAATATGGTTTATGAAATGCTATAAGAACTATACTGAAACCGAAATGAACCGTTTCTGAAATTGAATAAAAATTGAATCGAATTGATATGGCTTTAGTATTGAAAATAAATTCGAGTTCTCAATACAGTATGATTTTGGTTTCTCCTTTCTATCTTTTGCATTGAACCAAACCGTACTGAATTCTCAAAACCATACTAATTGGCACCCTTAATTTTAGCTTATCTTAAATTTGTTTCTATCTGGAAAATCTGATATTTTTCAGCTAAACTCAGTGTATCAAGTATCAACTCAAGATCTGGCTTCTCTCCAACGTGCTGGCTTCCCAACTCGGCATCCAACGGTTGGGAGAATCTGGATACATATCCCAACACATGGATATACACCCCCAAGTCTTTCTAGCCATCAAATGCCGAGTTAAGTGTCCAACGCGTTGGAGAAAATCTTTTTCCATCAACATAGCATTCCAAAAGAACCTAGAGAACTTGTTGCAACCTCCTCCTTCTTTGACTGGCATATTTAACACAATCAAGTAATCTCAGTTTCTATGTCAATGCAACAGAAGTTACATCAGCTTGAGCCCAATGTCCACCTTTGAAATATGAATCACATTATAGATCTCTTGCTCTTAGTTGGATGGTGACAAGCCATAACGATGATAATGGTTCTCAAGTAGGACTTAACTTGTGTTTTCATCGACGTAGACATGTGTGCTTGTAGTGGAAGCAATCTTAGAATTTAGAATATTTAATAAAGAAAAAGTTACTCTTCGCCCATTAAGGGTCATAAGTCCGACAATATCTTAAAGTGATTAATGAAATATTTTCATCATGAGTGAAGAAAAACCCGATCCATATATATATATATATATATATAACAATAACAAATACTCTTCAATATCAACCAATCAAAGTGGCAAAATCTTTGGTCGGCGGCCAACTTTTCGACCTACATGCCAAACAAAATCCCAAAACATTTTCAACATGAAGAGCTAAAGGATGGAGAGGCCAGAAAAATAAGAAGCAGAACTTCAGACACGTTTCCAATAGAGATATGATTACTAGCTATATAAGATATTTTCCACTTATTATAGTGTCATTATTAGTTTATAGAGAAAATTAAAGGGCCCATTTGATATCTTAGCATGTGAACTTCATTTCCAAAATCCAAAATCCAAAATCTTTTCTAGCATGCGTAGGTGGTGGCTGATATCCTATGAATTACTTTTGAAATTTTATACATACATTTAGAAGGCCGACCTCATCATAGGATTTAAGAATGAAGACTAAAGAATTGAAACAGCTTTAAGTGTTGATTTGTGGAATCTCTCTGTTGTCCCCTTCAGGAACATTATTTGATTGAAAAGGACAATTCTTTAAGGCACATGATTCATGGCATTTTTTTTTTTTTCTTTTCTCTTCCTTTTCTTGAGAAGGAAAGAGTGTCTTTAAAACAAATATTTAATAGCATAATATAATATAATCCTATGATAACTTGCCTTTCTAATAGTTATATATATATATATATACAAGACCCTCTTTTTTTTTTTTTTGGGTTGGGGGTGCCCGGGGGGTTTGTGCCACTTGTAGGGGTGTCAAAACCTAGCCTGAACTAATAAAATCGACCGATAAAACCTAAATCGAACCAAACTGATCTTTATTGGATTGGTTTTGGACTGAGATATATTTGGACCATTTGAAAACAGGTCCAAACCGAACCAACCAATAACCAACCGAATGAACCCGATAAAAAAATAAATGATTTTGAGATTATAAATTGGTGAATTGACCATTCATTTTTACAATATGAGTGAGAAAAATTTTTTTGTAAGGGAAATTGTTACAAATCATTGAATATTAAGTTTCAATATTAGTAATCTTTCTCTTACAATGATAAACCTTGATTTAATCATAAATTTAAAGTGTGTTTTTCGTCAAATCTTGTCATTATAAGTTATGAATGTAAGATTCATTATTGTTCAAGCCCAATAATAAACCGATCTAAATTGGTATTAACCCGATATTGAAAAATCGAAATAAATCGAAACCAAATCGAATCAAAACCGAAACCGACCGAAAACCGAAGTTCCTTAACGGATTACTTTTGGTCTCCCTCATTCCTAGACCGAAACCGATTCAACCTGACTGAAACCGAACTAAACCATCCAATTGACACCCCTAGCCACTTGGATAACTCCTCCGCTTGTAAAAACAGAGATGCAGCGGCCTAGCTTTGCAAAGAGTAGAAAATTTAGGGCTAATTAGTTGGGTTTCATTTATGGGCAAGAGAACGCTGCCTGGTCACGTTGTTTTTGCATCAACAAACTTAATGAGAACATGTGCGGGGACATTAACATGATTGTGGTTTTTTTATTTCATAAGGCGTAGTTGGTAATTTTATGTGCCCTTGTGTCTGTGACTCCATGCAGGAGCCACATGACCAAGTAGCTTTCTTTTGCCCTTTATTTATACATAGTGTTCGGGTTGCATTAATGAGTTACGAACTGTAATTAAAACTGCATCAATCGGCCTTCATTGCCTTAAAGTCTCCCACTAGGTTCCTCACTTGTCCAAAGGTTCGCATAGTTTAAGTTGATCTCACATTGGATCATGTTAAGCAGGTTGAATATGATTTAATTAGGGCACATATAATGAGCAAAGAAAAAAGATAACAACACATTGCCAATCATTGTTAAAGCATTTGCTCCAATGTCGAGGAGCCTTGTCAAGCTATTTCCTAAGAGACCCGACAACCTTAGGCTCCGTTTGGTTGTAATGGAAATTTAAAGGGAAATGAGGTGAAATTTTCATACTTTAAAAAGAAATGTTTATAATATTTATCCCATATGATTTTATAAACTACTTAATTTTTTCAACTATTTTTAGTAATGATATATTTTACATGTAATTTTTATTCTCAATATTATAGCAAAGGGTTTTGGATACAAATTAAAGTGAAATTTTATAACCAAATATGTAATGATTTGAAGTTAACGTTAAAATCACATGAGTAATGATTATATATATTTCTTTTTTTAGTGTGAAAATTTCACTTCCCTTCCTTTTAATTTCCCTTACTACCAAACATAGTCTTAGGAATCAATTCCTTGTGGGGAATTGAGGAGCTTAACCCTTATGGTCCTCTAGATAGTTTAGTTCTCTTTGTATTTGGTGTTCAGCCTCTTTTAGGCCATCCCTTTGGGTTTTTCATTGTGGATCAATAGTTGATCCTTGGTGTCAAGGTTCTTTGGGTCTTTGTAGTGTTTGGATGGCATGTCTTTGAATGGTTAAAAAAAAAACTTAAAAAGGGACTATATTATGACTCAGCATGACATGGAGGAGCTAAGAAGCACTTCTACCACGATAGCACCCAACTCGGAGAAATATGCAAACCTTATGTAGAGCATCCTAGGGAATATATATATATATATATATATATATGTGTGTGTGTGTGGCCCCTTCTGATCACCACAAAAGTCAAAAACACAGCGGTGGGTGACCTAAACAGGACCACATGTGACCAAATCACCACTCTTTTGAATAATAGTATTCTCAAAAGATACCAAAGTAGAAATGTGAACCCAAAAGACATTATAAAGGCAATAGCTATGGAAGAATTTCAACCATACCAAATACCAGTGTACTTGAATCCCAAGAAGAATTGGATATAAAGCAAGACATCATTTTGGAATTTTGAGGATCATCACATATATTTTCTTCAAATGAAAAGAAAGGATCATGAATTAAATCATTTAAGGTCAATTCCAATATCTTTTAACATCTCATTCCTCTTAAATTTAGAATATAGTGAGAAATTTATCATAATACACAAAGAAAGTCTATAAATACACTAATCATAACATTTGAAAAGATTAGCATCGACCATGGGATTCATTATTATATTCCTTTCCACTCTAATTGGTAGGTCAAAGTGTAGAGGGTGGATCTTGGTGCAATGGTAAAGTTGCTCCATTGCGATCAAGTAGTCAAGGGTTCAAGTCAAAAAATAGCTTCTCCACGAAGCACAGGTAAGATGAAGACTTCCCTCTAGTAAAAGTTTGATTTCAATTCTTAAAACCATAATTGTAAAACCAAAGGCACAAGACATGGAGGCACAAATGAAGAATTAAACATCTGACCTTTTAGTTGTGATACCATGTTACAATTTGCTTATTCTAAAAGTTTGAATCATTGAATGAAAGGTACAATAATGCATGTATCAATACTCACAACCAAGATTGAACAAAACGTGACAAAATTAAATATATATTGGTGTAAATCATACTCAAGATCACTTTTATGTTGGTAATAATTAAAAAAAAAAAAAAAAAAAATTTGTTTGCAGCTCCCATCAACTGAACTGAGCTATATTGAACGTGACATTGGGTTTTTAAATATTTGTATACTACTTTATGTTTAAAACATGCTATTATAAAAATATTTTCATTTTGAGCAAGCTTTTTGCCACTTAGGATTTTCTCTCCATCCAGACTTTCCAGTGATGTGATCCTATGATTGGATTCTTTAATGATGATTTCATCATTAAATATTTGTCCCACATTGTATATGGTCCAAATTACATTTTTTCAATCCAATCCAAAGATCATATGTTGTAGCTTAGGAGATTCTAGCTTCACCATGTGTGATAGAAACTCAGTCTCCTCATCATCCGTAAGTAGGGAGATTGTTTCCTTTTGAGAGTGTAGTTGGCAAGAAACACTCAATGAGTGTGCCCATAAAAGAATCATTTTATGGGGACAAAGATGAGGTCAATTCGGAAGAGGGTAGGGTGATAAACACGTGGGAGAGCTAGCGTAGATTATGTTCCCAACAAGAAACATTGTCCATTTTATAAAGGAAAATGTTAGGTAGAATACGCTAGCAACTTAGCACCCTCTCTCATAAAATTACCTTGCTGCCCTCTTATGTGCGAAACAATTCTTTTGCACCTCATTCAAGGTTTAAAAAAAAGGAATCAAGATTTGAATTGGTCCCGGATTTAAAATCAGTAGAAATTTGCAGGAAAACCCTTACATCATAGTTTTCAAACAACATATATCCAATCCGGATTGGCTCGATTCGATGTTTCAAGCCCTAATCTCATTGGTGCATTCCTTTATGTCGCTTGTTCAGATAACCCTCTCCTTAAATATTATATATGTAGTAACTAATTAACATTAATTGGAGGAGTTTACCTACACCATTTTAGCCAAGAGACCATAAGGGTGATCAAGAACATTTCATAATGGCAAAGAGGTACATCTATGAATATGTTAAAAACTTGTGTCACCTCCATCTCATTGCTCATGTTAACTACTGATCTAAGAAGCAATTAGTACTCTTTGATTTTAAAGATTGGAACTTGGAAAGGGTTTTTGGTTGCAAGCTCGCACCATAAAACCGTGAATTATATAATTTGAAGAAGAAATAAAGAGACTCCTTAATTGATCAAATGTTAGTTAGTAATAATACATTTATATCTGTGTCTATAATCCCTCTCATCCAAGTTGATAACCATCACCAACAATTAAAATCAATCTCTATTAGATCAGAAAGTCTCTAATAATCCAATCTTCATTCTTCCAAGTGAGTGCTCTAACTAGAACTCTGGCAAATCTAGTGACAATGAATCCCCTGCCTTTATGAAGAGATCATACCAAAAATCAATATCTTTGTTATTACTAAATCCTGAGTCCAGAGAAAACGGAAGTTGAAGCTCCGGCATGCCGGAATTTTTCGCCGATGATAATGTTTCAGACCAGAAGCTTTCGTCAATTTCAGGGAAAGTTACTGAAGAATCCTTGTTGAAATTCTCACTTGTTGTCACTACAGAGGACTCTGTTCCTGTGGAAGAGAAGTCACTGGAAGACCTTTGAGGAGACACAGAGGCAAGTCCTTGGTTGTTCTCCATTTTCATCAGATGGGTTGGATAGCTCACAGGCTCTGAATAAGGTTGGGTTTTGATGTCAAGGCTGGTATGTTTTTGTTTGAGCTTCTTCTTGAGATGGGTATGCCAAACATTTTTAATTTCATTGTCTGTTCTTCCCGGTAACCTCGCCGCGATAGTAGACCATCTGGAGATCATAGAAAAACACCATGTGAGAAATTGCAGAAGTTGCAGAGGAGAATCCTGGTTTGGATGCTTTATTTCAATTAGTTTAAAGCACAATGTAACTGTAACACATGAATGTATGAGTTCTTCATGTGGGTTATCAGATCTAGTACTGTTTTTTGGTCCTATAGTGATAAGTTTGAAGAATTTTTTAATGAGTAAATCCACTTGTTCTCTTAAATTATATTCGTTGGAGAGATAGAAGAAGATTTCTTTCCTGTGAATATGCAATTAAAAGCATAAACGGATCAGATCTTCTGCAATAGATATTGCAAAGAGTGAAAAAATGGGATTCCACGTGGGTTTTTGGTCAATACATGTGGGCGATGGATGGTGTCTCAGAAGTAATGGTTCTATGACTTTTGTCCCCACGTGGGAAGTACACGTGAGATCCGTGATCTTTCCCAAGGGATTACACATACAGAGTAGTTTTACTTTCACTCTGATATCAATTGTTAGAATTTGAATACAACGAGAGGTGGTGCAGAATTGATCCTAATTCTGAAAGAAAGGAGATTTAGAGGTTGGAATAAGCATACACACCTGTTGCCAAGCATTTCATGTAACTTGATGATGGTGTCTTCTTCTTCTTTGGTGAAGTTGCCTCGCTTAATATCTGGTCGCAAGTAATTCGTCCATCGAAGTCTGCAACTCTTCCCACACCTTAACAGCCCTGAAGAAGGAGAAAAGATTAATTAAGCAAGATAGAAATGGATTCCTAAAAGGGTAATTAAGAACTCAGTACTCAGATGACAATAGAGAGAACTAATAAATCTCTTTCTTTTTCTTGTTTTCAAGAACTATGATACTTCTTTAGAGAAATATTGAAAACCCATTAAGGATTTGGTAATTACCAGCTTGTTTGGGAAGAGCTCTCCAGTTGCCATGGCCATACTTCTGAATGTAAGAGATCAAAATCTGGTCTTCTTCAGGAGTCCATGGACCCTTCTTTAATCCCATCTTCTCACAACATGGAGCTCTAACCATCTTTGTTCTCTCAAAAGTATTGAGTTATAAGATGAGATAACCTTCCTGGTAGCTCTTATGCCTAGTTCTTCTTTGTCTCCTTTTCTCTTCCCAGTTTGAGAATTGAGACTTAAGATCCAAAAGCCCAAGCTCTTTCTGGGTGCATGGGTGGCTATTTATGATTTTATGTATCCTTTCATCAGATACCAAATTCAAACGTGCTGGAAAGAAAAGAAAAAAAAAAAAAAAAAAAAATCAGTTTTCAAAAGCAAAGTAAAGCCCGCAATTTCTAGGAAAGCAATCACTCTCTCTCTCTCTCTCTCTCTCTCTCTCAGACGCACAGGAGGGGACCGACCTTGCTGGCTATTTTGTCATATGGTGTTGAAGTCCTAAAGCTGGGCCAAAAGACAAAAGGAAAACGTGTGATTGAATGATTGGCATAGCTAATGGATAATCTGAGAAATGCCAATCCATCCTTGATCCTCACCTCAGACATAGAGATACACCATAGTCTGTGAACCAGCTTAACATTACAATTTACACTATAATAACTTCTTTTTATATTTTTCTAATTACCCTTTATTGAAAGCCTTTTTCTATTTCAAATTCTACTCAATACTCAAAAGTGGGGAAGGAAATGAGAACTTGGTTGGAAAGGTGTGAGAAGGATCTCTCTGTGTTCACATTCCATGCTTTGTCGAATTTGTCTTTGTTTTCTTAAGTTAAAAGTACCAAAAGGGAAGAACTGTCACTATAGTTTTTTTCCACTCTAGTGAATTGGGCTACTTTTTTTTAATGTTTTTTACTTTGCGGGAAGGGGGAAAGGGGTTCAAGGTGTGTGAGGAAGTCAAACAAAGAAGCTTGTGTTTTGGTCATCCATTTGAATATCAATCATTGATTGGCCATGCAAATTGTTTCTTCTTTTGATCATGACCATTGAAAAGCATATGGGGTTGGCTGTAAGCCATACTGGTCAGACCAGCTGACTTTTGGTTCATAACCACTCCTTTCTCCACTTCCACTTGGCAGTTCAACAGCTATTCTTGACATGCATGGATGCAGATGCCATTTCAAGACTACTGGAATTGGGCTTCTCCAAAAAATATCAAAGAGGTTGAAGTGTTCTCTATCTTGTGCTATAGTTAACTCAAATGATAAGCTTAATTAATTAGACTATGAAAGTTTCAAATTTTCTTAAGTGGGTTTGGTCTCCAACATTATAAAACTGTTTCTTCCCTTACAGTTTTGGATAAATAGATACTTAAATGTAGGTTTAGGATCCTTTCAACCAACTACTCTAAAATTCTTCATTTTTGACCTTTGTCTGTTGTATCAGCTAAGGTTTGTTATTAAACCACATTAGATCAAGTTAATTAATTGATCCAACTCTCATTGTTTAATTTCTCTAAGCTTCAACTAACCAAGTACTTATTACAGTAATGATGCTGTAATGCTGATGTCAGTAGGCAAGTGCAGGGGGGAACAAATATTTCAAAGTTGAACTCTTTAGAATGAAAAAACATCAACAAAATTATGACAAAAAAGGCTTGAGTTTGAAAAAACAACAATATCGAAAATTTTATCCCAATTTAATAGGATAGGTCACATGATGATTTCAAGCAAAGACGAGTGCAAAAATCTATGCAAAAAGATTCACGGGTTATGATTAATTATAATAAGTGTAGGATGTCAACCTGACGCATTAGGATCTAGTTTGAAAGATAATTCTAATTGATCAATAGTTCCAACATTTTTCTTTTTAAATTCTACATCTTAATCAAAACTTATTGCTCTGTTCTTCTTAATTCATATTTACCAGAAACTTCTTATAACCTCTATATGCCTTTCATTAATCACGGATGTTAATTGGATCTCCTTTTCTTGACAATGCCAAGCTGTCCAGTCCTTTGAAGAACTGAAACTAAAGTTGGTGGAAAAGCTTTATGGACGGATAAAACAAACAAAGATGAAGATCTTTGTGTAATCTCTGATCAACCGACAGTGGATTTTGGACCTGCGTGTAAAATTTGTAACGATTCATAAAATATTTGAATCACTTTCCGCCAAGTACTATAGAGTACCAAACAGTTGAAACTGTGTACCTTGTGAAGGAAAAAGTGCATACTCTGTCTCTTAGCACAGCTAGTGAATTGAAAGGATCCATTTACCAACCACCAGTTTTTAGCCACATGGAGAGAGTTGATTTGTCCAAGCTTACAGTCAAATAAGTTATACATGCCTTTTTTATTAACCATGTGTTTTACGTATCCATCTCAACCGAATGACTCACCATATGCAATAAGTTGTTAAATCCATAATTTATTTCTCATCAATTTTACAAATCTTTACGTCGCCAAGATAGATAAATGGTGTTGTCGAAATGCCCACAAACAGGCTTCCTTAGAAAATGTTTAGGGCAACCATAAAGTATCATTTGCAGAGACATTTTCATGTCTTCACAACATCTTCTATTGGGGGGAGGGGGGGAGTTGATTTTGAGAAAATTCATTGCTTCAATTCCCAACTAAATCTCAAAAGTATAGTGACATTTAAGTTATTACTTTTAAATTTTATTTAGCATTTCACTCTTATTTTGTATAAAAATATGGTATCATTAAATTTCATTAATATTCCTACTATGAACTAAAAATCAAGTACACCCAAAACCAATTTCAGTTTCAGATTTATATTCCAATTTCAGTATTAGTATTTTTAGTTGATACCCCTACAAGTTGTTGCAGGGTCTCAAGAGGTCAAGGAATTAACTCTCCTACCTTTCACTTTGTGCAAAAAAGGTGCTTTCCATCTGCTTATTGAGTTGGTGAGGGTCAGAGGTGGATGAGGAGATTACAGAGGAGAGCTAGGGTTTGTTAAGTTATTGTAGAGGGAGTTTCCTAGGACTATTTGAGTTTCTTTTATTGGGTTTTTTCTGTGGATCTAGTAGGAGTTAGTATCCAATCTTAGCTTACCAAAAAAAAAGTATCCAATCTTAAGAAGATCGAAGAAAATATTCTTATCTTTTTTGGGGAAGAATCATTCTGATCAAAAGTATATGTATACCTAGAATAAGGGGTACCCATCTCTGCAGAAGAAAACAATCTTAAGCCTGCCAAACAAAGCAGGAATTTTATGTCATAAGCCATGTTCAAGACTCGTGGTCCAAGTTGGACTCAAGTATCACACTGGCCCACTTGAGATAGATTATTGAATTATGTTAAGATCTCCCTATAGATATGGTGGGAAACTACTAGGTATTGAGACACTCAAGTCACTCAGCAAGTAACTCAGAATTGTTTATCTGTCAATAAGAGCTTAAGTTGAAGTTAATTAATATATTTTAAATGTTCCCTATACAGATGTGGGAACCAAAATGAGCATTAAGCATAAAAGCCCCAAAAGACAAAGACCTTGAAAGACCTTATGAATATGGCTCCAATGCACAAGGGTGTCCCAGATTTTCATTAACATAAGTGAAACAGTAGGATTAGGAATGCTAGTTGCAGGTTCACAGTTCACTTCCCCAACAGACCTGTAGGTAAAATTAGGGTAAAAGATTTGCACACCACCAGCTAAAAGTTAAAACTGTACGCGGGTGTTCTTTTTAAGACTCAGATTACTGTAGTAAGCCCTGTGAAATATCTTATATATCCAACTTATTTGAGTGTTTTCCCGTATCTCCTCAAGGTTTGAAATTGCACATTGGCAGTGAAGGAAAACCGCTCCTGTAAAATTATTACAAAAATTAACTCCCCCCCCCCCCCCCCCCCCCCCCCCCCCCTTTTCTCTCCTCCTCTTTCTGTCAGTCTTCAAGAGATTAGAGTTGGCATCCAAAATTGAAAGAGGCTTTGACAAGCAAAAGTGAACAAAATTTGATACAGACATGAGAACAAACCTAGGCCAGGTACTTCTGTATGTATCTGTAATTTGGAAGTTAGTCATTTTATGTTGTTTTGTGGACCTTGTGATGTATCAATGCGAGCTGTAATCACTCATGAGAAATTTCGTTAATCCATCAGATTAATTTCATTTTCTTCTTTTGTTCATTGGCTTAATTAGAAATAGCAAACATCAATTAAAGAAAAAGATCGCCACACCGCCGGTGTACAGTTTTCTTTGACATTAATTTCTTTTAGGGAAAGGGTTTGCCATTGGCAGTGTGACCCCTGCACTAGTACGAGGGCCAATCACATCGCTTGTGGGAGCATCAACAATAACGAGATTTTTTGCATTCATGGAGGTAGGACAATCATTCTGGCTTTGTTAAGTTTGTCTCGAATTCTTGACCCGTTTTGAAGATCGACCCGATCCGACATATTTTGGTGGCGACCCGAATGGGAATTTTTCTGAGATCTGTGATGGAAGCAGAGGGCTTGGGCCGGAGCCCCGGAGCCCATCACTGATCTCGTATGGGGGTGCGGGGGCGTAGCCCCCGCGGTATGGCTCGACCGGATCGACCGCGACCCGATGGGTCAAACCGCTATTTGGGGTATATATATAATGTACTGTTGCTTGTTGAGAGTCATTGTATTCTATGGTTTTCACGAAGCTAGGGTTTCAGGGCGAGTTCTTCCTCGCCGCTGCTAGGGTGTAATCCTTCTTCTGCATAGTGAATCATCTTCTTCTTCGCCCGAGGACGTAGCACACCACCCTGGTGTGTGAACCTCGTTAAATCTCTGTGTCGTACGGATCTATTGTCTCTCTTTATTCGTGTTTCTTGGTGTTTGATCTAACAGGCTCCCTTTGTGTATGGACACAAGCATCATACTACTTGTCAGCATTCTCTCTCTCTCTCTTTATTTGTTTATTATTTTCTCTCATTCGTTCTAAAAATGTGAGTCATATATAGATGATATTAGTTTTAGGAAATCCATTGATGTGGCATATAGATTCCTCCTCACATTGGTAGCTTGTAGAACCCTCTCCAGTAAACTTATATTCGGGAGAGGGATGGGTATGCCGCTGGTGTCTGGTATGTTAGCGGATAACACCAATGGAATACATGATGGGGTATTATTGAGGAAGGATATGGGGGTTATTTCAAAAAGAGGTAGACAGAGTGGGTGCTAACAATACGATATATACCGGTGGCATACCCAACCTTTTCCCTATTCGCAATTTCGCATATCCACCACTTTAGCATATTAAACATATCTTATCTTAATTTATTTTTGGCTATTAAGGAAGACTTGGGTCGTGGTCATCCCATTGAAAAACGTTTTCTTTGGTCAATATATTGTGCTGAATTCAGTCAAATTAGGTTTATTTAGGTGCAACTTGATTGAATTCATTGACTTGTTGATCTATTGATTAATTGAGTGTTATTTGATCAACTCAATTAGAGTATGTTCAAATGTTGACAGAGAAAAAAAGATGTTTTTACCGGATCATAAGTCATGATGCATGAACCCAACAAAACCTGTTCGGCTTTCATTTTAGCCTTTTATTTTCCTCGACAATTCACATTTCTATTTTTCTATTTAAAATTGTTTAATAGGAAAAATAATGTTCTTTAGTTGCGAGGCCTTTTGCACCGATACGGAGTCAATGTGGGCATGCATGGGGACTAAGAAAGGGTGACTTTTTTTTTTTTGAATTTCATAGCGTGGGGAATCATTTCTCTATCCTCTGTGTCTAGACATAAGCCGTGTGATCGAGAAACGTTCATTTCATCTTACTTTTAATCTTCCTTCTTTATTAAGCTAACTTGGATTATTAAAGCTTTCTTTTTCTCCCCACTCACTTAGTTTTTTACTAGTGGATAATGATCAAACATTGCTACTCTTTTTCTGGAGGTTATTGTGGCCCTATGCATGTGTGGAAGTCAATGGATAAGCATGCAAAAGTATCAAACAGCGGATTATTACCTCATTTCATGGGGGGCTAGGCAATCATTTCACCCCCTTGTGCCTAGCACAGCCTTACACACCCCATAAAACATTTCCTATCAATATATTAGCGAAGTTTATCCTTCTATTCAAGTTATAAAAGTTGGGCCAAGTGAATGAACCCAGAACCTCATTCAAGATGAAATAGAAAAATCCGCCAATAAGAAAATAAAATTTAAAATAAGAGAGATAAAGACACTAATAAACACATCATTACTTCAATTTTGTCATGTTTATTGTTTTCTCCTATTGATTTCTTGTCCATCAAATATATCCATTAAATTATAAAGCAAGTGCTTCTATCCAGAAGAGCCCCATGTGCCCAGACACAACGATGTGTGAACTCAGGAAGTGCATAGTGATCATTTCAATTCCCGACTAAACCCTAATCTAAGGACAAAAAACCTTGGCCTTAAATTATATTACCTTTTTTTAGATGTAGAATTGGAGGCTATTTATAATACATTATCATACCCACTA
Source organism: Macadamia integrifolia (assembly GCF_013358625.1). NCBI lineage: Eukaryota > Viridiplantae > Streptophyta > Magnoliopsida > Proteales > Proteaceae > Macadamia > Macadamia integrifolia. The sequence continues at coordinate 17,346,624 of NC_056566.1, forward strand.
AATTGTTTTAATGATCAATATAAGATACATGGTCGTAACTTGTAAAACTATGCTTGCTAGTAGTTAGATAAATAGATGTGTGGTTGTTATGGTTTTTGTGTGTTGGCAATATTGCACGTAGTAGTCCTATGGAACCAGCCCTTTGATCAAAGAGGCCCAAATCAAATTTGGGGGTACTCTATAGGTGTCTGACACTGGAGTTCCCAAGAGGACAAGTAATTTCCCTAAATTGGGTAGAACATTCCAACTGACAAGCTCAATCTGATCTATGACTTTTCCGAACAATCAATCAGGGTCAGGTTTGGTTAGGGTCACGGTTAGGACCTCATCTCATACCATTCATGGTGACCACACCCAATGGATAGTGTGAGATGGGGTTAGAAGGTAAAGTCGGCTGAAAGAGGATCTAAATTCATTAAAAGACGCCTTTGGTGCTTTGGCACTTAAGAGTTTAGATCCTCTCCACCTGATTGTACCTCTAGTCTCCATCTCACCCAAATTCAGCAATCGGGGTAAAGAAAGTAGTTTTTTTTTTTTTTTAACATGGTAAAAAAAAGTAGTTATGTTTGCAGGAAATGGGTTTTGGTTCATTTTTTTTTTTTTTCGGACAGAAATTAAAATTCATTAACTAAAATCGGCAAGAGAGAACCTCCTGCCGAGGAATGACATATTTACAAGGAAAGGGAGGGGATTAATCCACCAAGTTTTTGAAAGCCAAAAATTTAAAGCCCCTCCAGCAAGGAAATGAGCTTCCCTATTCATAGACCTAGTGATGAAACCGAATTTAACTGTGGAAAAGTCCGAAGAAAGAACCAAAATATCATCAACTATAACTAAAGTAGGCCAATCCAAAGATGAAACAATGTTGTTTAGGGCAAAGATAAGTGGTTGGTAATCTGAGAAGATGACAAGATGCAAGAGCCCAAGACTACGAGCCAAAAGAAGAGCATCACGCACACTCTCTACCTCCATAACTAAAGCTGAAAATCCCCAGCTGGCCTTACACTTAGCTCCAATGAAAGACTTTCCTTTATAAAAAATGATCACCCCTCTTCCTCCTTTCTTTGTCTTTGAGTTTCAAGCCCCATTGGTAAAAGCAACAACAAAATCCATTGGCAGGTTTGAGAGCTGTAAATCTAAAAATACAAATTGAGAGAATGAAACATTAGATGGTTGACTAGATAGAGCTAACCGATTCATACCCAACCTGCTGTCCTCCACAGTATGATTGAAAGTTGATATAGTAGAAATTAAATTTGGCTGTTCAAAGTTAAATACAACATTGTTTCTTGATTTCCATATTTGCCAAAGGAGAGACGACCATTGGATATGGCAGCCTTATTGGTTCGGAACCTCTTTAAATCTGATAAGAAGATAATCAAACCAATCACTAAACTCAACTCCTTGGGAAGTGGAGGTATCAAGTCTGAAAGGGGAAGCTTTCCACACAGAAGCTGCAAAGGGATAACAAAAAAGAGCATGAATTATTGATTCATCATCTACAAGACAAATAGGACAAAGAGGGAGACGAAACATAGATCTACTATGCAGCAATTTATTAACAGCAATGGCATTAGAACAACACCTCCACAAAAATATTTTAATTTTTGGTAAAAGTTTCAAATTCCACAATTGTTTCCAAAAATCAGAATTTGAGGATGAGACATTAAGGACAGAAACATTTGTACTAACATTCTTCAAGTGAAAAGCAGCATAATAAGCTGATTTAATAGTGAACTTACCATTCTTTATGTACCTCCAAAACCAACTATTTGGAAAAGGGGAAATATGAAGAGGTACCTGCAAGATAGCTTGAGCATCACTAGCTGAAAAAGAAAACTGAATGAGTGGGATATTCCATTGTCTTGATGGATTTATGATAAGTTCCTCCACAAGATGAATGTGAGAGGAGGGGTAATTTCCCATCAGTTTTCCTCCCAGCAACGAAAGGACCCAAGCATCATAAAAAATAGAGGTGGATTTACCATCTCCCACACTTCTACGCAATTCATTCAATAGCAAAGACTTCCTTTCATGAGGCTTCTTCAAGTCCAGGCGCATGAATGACGATTGGGGGCATCCAAAAAAGGGGAGTTCGGAAAATACTTCCCTTTGAACACTTTTACCCACAACGCTTCCTCATTTGATAGTAGACGCCAGCACTAGTGGGCAAGAAGGGCTAAATTAAAGCTTTAAAAATCCCTGAAGCTAAGCCCATTTGTTCCAACTTACCCAAAAGACACCCTTACCGGACTTGTCTTTCTACCAGAAATGTCTTAATAATTTGTTCAATTTATTACAAATAGACTGGGGAAGCAAGAATAAGGATATGGGATAAAGGGGAATGCTAGTAGCTACAGACTTTAGGAGAACTTCCTTTCCTGCCGCGGACAAGAGACTCTCTTTCCACCCTACTAATTTAGATTGAACTCTTTCAATGATGATATTAAGAAGGAATTTTTTGGATCTACCAAACTCCATGGGTAATCCTAAATATTTACCATAAATGGGCACCACATTGAGCCCTAAGATGGAGGAAACTTCACCAACACACACAGAAGGCACAATCGGGCTAAAGAGAACACTAGATTTACTAGTGTTAAGTTCTTGTCCCGAAATTAGGTAAAAATTCTTGAGAAAATTGATAATGGTCCTACCTTCCTCAACTCCCGCTTTAGAGAATACTAAGCAATCATCAGCAAAGAGGAGGTGGGAGACAGTAGGGCCAAATCTATTAGTTTTAATCCCAGAAATTTGATTGGAGAGCTCAGCCTAGAGAAGAGAATTAGACAAGGTTTCCTAACATAGGATAAACAAATATGGGCTTAGGGGGCAATCCTGTCTAAGACCTCGCTTGGGGGAAACACTACCAATGATGGACCCATTGACTTTGATGTGATAACTCACAGTGGTAACACATTGCATAACCCAATTCACCCAAGTAGCACCGAAACCTAATCTAATAAGGGTTTGCTCTAAGAAAGGCCATTCAACCTTGTCATAGGCCTTACAAAGGTCAAGTTTGAGTGCTATATAACTTGTTTTACCCTTGGATGTACGCATTTGATATAACATCTCGTGAGCAACATACATGTTGTCTGAGATGGTTCTTGATGGCATAAAGGCACTTTGAGAGGGGTTGATTAGGGAGTTAAGAAGGGGTTTAATCCTATTAACTAAACATTTAGCCATAATTTTATAAAAGATAGTACACAAGCTAATAGGCCTATACTGATTAATAAGCTTAGGACACTTCTACTTAGGGATAAGGATGATGGTAGTACTATTAAAATCCTTAAGCATAAACTCATTACTGAAAAATCTCTTAATAGTAGAGATGACATCAGGCCCAACAATATGCCAATACGATTGAAAGAATCTCGTTAGCATCCCATCAAGACCAGGAGCTTTATAAGCTCCAATTTGAAATGGAGCAGTTTTATCTCCTCGTCAGTAAAGGATTTGCATGGCAAATCATTCTGGGAATGGGATACACCATGCAAAGCCAGGGTTCAGTGACCGTCCGACCAAACTATGCAAGATCTCTCCAAAAGGCAGCCCTACGATCTGTTCTTGGTTCACCGTACACAAGAGATAATCCAAAACAAAGATTCAAAGAGTGAGCAATTAAAGAGAGATCTAGAATCCTATTAGAAACAGAAAGGAATAAGATATCTATAATAGAAGACCAAAAGATAGCAACGCCACCAGAGAGACCTTGTGGCTCGATTCCAAAAAAATGGTCCATATTAATTTTCCTTTTTAATTTTTCCAAAGATGCATTTGGCTGTTTGGTTTCCATCAGAAAAACCAAACACGGACGAGTTGAGGCCAATAAGCTGTAAAGATATTGGACTGTTAGGGCTCGACCGCCCCCTGATGGTTCCAATCCAGAAAACTCATGGTGACCTGGGTGGCTTTGAGGTAGCCACCCAAACCTTTTTCAAGTCAGAATTAACCCCCTTAATGGACGGTGGTTGCTTGATACTGAGATGATGTTGTCGACCTATTGTCTTGTGGCATTGCTTAGGAGAGTGCCATGTCAAAAACTTAGGAGAGTTTGGGACAAGAAGACCCCTATTAGAGGAGATGCATAGTTTTTTGAGACCTTGAATGATGGGGCTAGGTGGGCTTTGGGCTCTTCTTTTGCTCCTTGGTGGGCTTAAATTGAGGTTATCATCGGCATGGATCTCTTCAATCACCATTGAGGAAGGAGATGTTGATGTATAATCTTGAGAGGTAGCTGAGACTAGAACTATTTTAGAGACCGATGTTAAAGCAGAGGACTCCATATGAGTTGAAGTGTGTGAACCACCTTGAATAGGACGTGAACATGGAACCATTGAAGGTGGTTCTAGATCATCTTCAATTGATTGGTTCAGGTGGCAGCCCTCTTCAACAATTTGGTCTTGTGAATCAATTAGTCTCTGTCTCTGTCCATTAGGAACTGTCAGGACCTAAAGAGTACTTGAGGAAAATGATAGGCCTGAAATATATGATTCCACTAAAACGCCCAACTAGATGAGGAAGCACCATCTTGATTCTCTGTAAATTCCTTACTTGGGCCTTGAATCTGGCCCATTTGGGTCTCTTGTTCTCAGAGCTTCAGAATATTCATCCTGGTGTGGATTGGAAATGGGAAGTGATGCCAGATTAGAAGCAGGGTCCCTCTGCTCTCTTAGGAGACAGTTGAATCGAGTGCTCACCATAGCTCGAAAGAGTGGGAATCTTGATTGATTGGGTAAGAGTTGCTTCTGGAGATCTGCTGGGGGATGGACATATGACTTGGTGAGGTTGCGGAGTTGTTGAGCATCTTGAAAGGGAGCCGACATATTTGATTCATCAAAACCAACTCCAGGTGTCTGTTCAATGATAAGAGCCTTTGTAAGAAGACACCTTTGTGAAGTGATTGGAGGGCGAACAGTAGAACCACCCAACCTCAACCAGTCCCCATGCAAAGTGTCATTACATAGGCACAAAGTTTCCTTTTGAAGAAGGTGAAGTGGCGAGGGTCTGGGAAACCTCGTGAAGCGATCTTCATCATTGGCTATTGGGCAAGACTTCCGATCATGACCTATGATGCCACAGAAAAAATAGAAGCGAGGGACCTTTGCATACAAAAGCTCGATCCAGAAAAGATCTCTTCCCGAGGATGTTAGTCTCAAGCCAGTGCAAAGCGGGTAACTAATACAAATAGAGACTCTAGCAGCTATAGCCCAGGTATAATCCTTCAAGGTTGATGGCAATCTTACCGTTATGAGACACCCAAACTTAGAGATAATTTTTTCCATAGCTTCTTTTGTGTACAGATGGGGTGGTAGATCATTTATATGGACCCAAATGTCCATGTGAGAGAACTCTAGGCAATGGGGCGGGACCTTCGAAGACCATGGTTGTAGGGCGAGAAGCCATTGCTTGATTAACCAGGGGCCTTTTTCTAGAGCTAGATGTCATTCGCTCTCATTCGATAGGAGAATCAGAAATAAATTGCTGCCAATTTGCTACACTTCAGCCTCTTTCTTGAGATTCCACTCGGCTGATAGAGATTTGGAAATTGTTGTTGCCGCAATATGCTTTGGAGAGAAGAGACGTCCAACTAGAACCAACTTCCAATTAACTTGATCATCAGGTAGTGCTTTGGTGTGGATATCCAGGTCTAGATCTGTCGGGAAAGGACTCAGAAATGGCTCATCTTTTTCGAGAGTTGCCATATCCATGGCTCCCTGCCTGCACAAACCTAACAAATCCACAACAAAAATAAACGATACAGTGAAACGATAAAATAGTAATTAAGGATATAAAATGGGAACACCAAACCAGAGCAAAAAAGAAAATAAAGAGACTCTTGATTTTTATAAGCAGGAGCTGAGCAATCCTAATGGAGGAAGAGTTAATAATAATTAGAAAAGACAAAAGCAGTGAGGTGGGAAATAGAGATGTTGGGTGGGGGAGGGAAGAGAGCACAATTGTTCGAGGGTGGGGGTCCACACATGATGGAACTCAAACCTACAGATTTCCTTGAATTTTCCCTGTTGGCCCTTAAAAGGGAAGCGAAACAGTAGAAAACCAAAAGGATTAAGCTCCAAGGAAAGATCTGCGAGAGACAATAAAGCTAAATCTCAAGGCCGATCGAAAACCCCTCACGGGAGGGGATCCTCAACAAAGGAAATGAAGAAACCCTAGTCGCAAGTCGAGACACTACCCTCAACAAAGGAAATCCTATGTTTTGTTGATGGGTCAAATATTATAACAGAATTCAACCATAAATATTCAATATAATTTGTATTTTAATGAGAGATAGTTCTCTGAGCAAGTGACATAGGGGGAATACCCCAATTAGGTGTGACAAAAGAGTATTATATATGATAAGGCAAAAGGACATTTCATATAAGAGAGAGAGAGAGAGAGAGAGAGGTCATTCTATGCTTGTATATGGGGAAAGAAAAGCTAGATCACACTCGAAAGTTTGCAATCCTTGCAAAATATGTGACTTGGGAACATGTCATCAGCTTCAATTGGTATTCAAACCCCATAAAGTTAGGGGATAGGGAAAGAAATGCAAAACTTATTAGGTTGACATGACTTTGATAAGCTTTCCAAAGAAGCCCACCTTCATTGTGCCATGTTTAGTAATGATTACCATCGCTGAATAAATATTACATGGTGATTTTCCACATGTTAAATTTTAGAGCCTAATTCATATTATATAGTCTTGATTTTCCACATGTCAAATTTTAGAGCCTAATTCATTCTCATTTCGTCTTCTATATTGATATGCATCCTCATGTATATTTATGCATGTCTATTTTACTTCTTTTTTTTTTTTTTTTTTGGGCAAACAGCCCTCTAAGGAGCAGAAAAATAGATTAAGCCACGGAGGGCAAAAATTTGTGTACAATCATTAGAATATCCTTCTGAAAATTGGAAATCCAAAACCCTTAATAAAGGTAGAAAATTGCCCATTTAGAGATGGCATGAGTTACAATAGGGGTGTTAAAAAAACACGCCCTACCCCGCCCTGAGCCTAAACAAGGCCTGGGCTGAGATTTCCGCCTGTAAGGTGGGTTAGGGTTGAGTATTTGAGGCCCAAGGCCGGGTTGGGCCGGGCTTGGGTTGAGGTCTTGGCCCAACCCAACCCTACCCTATAGGCATATATAGCAAGCATTTAATAATAATAATAATAATAATAATAATAATACTAATAATAATAACAATAAATGAGTATTCAAATTTTTTTTTCTTAAATGCTCAAAGTGACTGTTGGAATTACAGTAAAAGTAGTGTAAAAGTACTCTTCTCCATAAGGCCTTGCATCATATCACCATAAGTAAAAGCCCCCCACCCCTTTGCCTTTGGCCTCTGCATCAAGATTTTTTAATTATTTATGTTTGGCCTCTACAATTTGATTTTCATTTTAATATTAGTATTTACATGTTATTGATATATTATGGGTATGTTTTCTTAATTTATATCATATTTACTTTTAAAATGATCGATGGTGATCATGTTTCAATTTTTCTTAGTGCATATAAAGACAAATGAAATGCAGGGTTAATTAAGGCCAACCTGACCCTGACAGGGTCAATTAGGGCCAACCCAACCCATCCCGCCCAATTAGGGTTCATCAAGGCTAGGTTGGGTTGCGGTAAACCCAACAAGGTTGGGCCTGGGTTGAGATATCCCAGCTTGACCTAGGGCTGGGCTGAGTTAAGAGAACATAGGGTTGGATAGGGTTTCTTAAAACCCAGCCCAACCCGGCCCATTGACACCCCTAGATTACAACATTCTCAGATCTACCTATATAAAAAAAGAGTAAAACTCAAAACAACTCTGCTGAAGATGAATATCCACAACAATATTAATTATTTCTGTTGGAAGCCGAAAAGAAATGTCAGAGATGCACCTAACCAGAACCTGACAATCTAAATGAACCGTAACACAACTCAAACCAGCTTTCAAAGCTGACTTAAGACCAAGTCTAAGACTAAAAGCTTCACCCACTAAAGCGGCGCTCGGGAAGAGATGGTTTGAGGCAACCATGATGAGCTTCTTACTAGCATCCAAAGCAAAACAACCAATACCCATAGCTTTGGCCTCTCCAACAAAACTGCATCAGAAAAAATGAGGGAGAACTCCATAATCACTCATTTGCACTATCTAATAGTTTTGAATTTTCAAACCTCAAATTTGTCACTTAAACTCTATTTGAGCTTCCTATAAAAAAATAAAAATACTTCATTTTAAGCTGAAATTTTACATGTAAATGATAATCCAAAAAAATTGGGTTTCACCTAATTTGTTTCATGACAAATATTTGATTTTTTTTTTTCTGATAAAATATTTGAAAAATAGAAAAATTGTAGATTAAAAAAATTTCAGGGCAGCCCTCTTACATGGTCTCCTTCCAATAGTTACCTGAAGCTAGGCAACATGGCTGTGCAAAGGTGCGTGTAAAACAATTTTACAGCACCAGGCACGCCCTCAGGAGTAAGGACTAAGAAGCCGCGCGTGGCTCAAGTATTTTCGTGCTGTTTTATTCTTGCACGATTGTAACGTCTTCACATGCTTTGCGACGGTGCGCACGCCGCGTACGACGGCAAATTTCAACAAAGCAGCGTGGCGGCTATGGGCGTCTTCTGAGTCTGACAAGTTTAACCCATCGCAATAGGCCGAAAATTCTCTCTGCTTCTTCTTTGAATTTTGAATTTTTATAGGTTTCCCATATTTCTGCGACTCTCCAACGTCTGGTCTTCTGCCAAGCTTCTGTTTTTGACCTTTTTGATCTTTTTTCTCTCTTCAATTATCACTGGAAAGATCCCTACTTTTCATTTTAAACTTTGATTCAAGTTTGGATTCCCACCCCTTCCAAGTTTTGAGTTTAATAGGATGAGACTGAGATTCTCCGATTTCGTTTTTCTGGTGATTCTATTGTTTTCTATTCTGTCTGGAATTACTGATCGGGTCTCTGGATCTAAGTCTGAGGCTTATGTTACTCTTCTCTATGGAGATGAGTTCTTACTCGGAGTTCGAGTTCTTGGCAAATCGATTCGGAACACTGGCTCTACCAAGGACATGGTAGTTCTCGTCTCCGATGGCGTTTCGGATTATGCCAAAAAACTCCTTGAGGTACTTGCCCTTTTTTTTTTTGGGTTGCAAAAGTTGCAAAACTGAAAAGTAAAGCTATCAATTAGGAGCTACTGGGATATAATTTCCATTTTCTTAGTATCTCTTGTTCTGGATTATCTTGTAGGCGGATGGTTGGATTGTGCAGACTATAAGTTTGTTGGCTAACCCCAATCAAGTACGGCCGAAGAGGTTTTGGGGTGTTTATACCAAATTGAAGATATTTAACTTGACAGACTACAAAAAAGGTAGCTAATCTTGCTTAATCGTTTATTTGTTGTAGTTGAACTTCTTGGTTATTCTTTTTATTATTATTATTATTTTATTTTTTTTAATTTTTTTTTTAGTGGTACAGTGATTTTGGTGAATCCTGTTAGCTTGCTGGTCTATGGTATAGATTGCTATATTTGAAAAATGTTGTCTTTTCCAGTTGTGTATCTTGATGCGGATACTATTGTGGTCAAGAGTATTGAGGATCTCTTTAAATGTAACAAGTTCTGTGCAAACTTGAAGCACTCTGAAAGGTTAAATTCTGGAGTCATGGTAGTGGAGCCATCGGAAACAGTTTTTAATGATATGATGAGCAAAGTGAGCACCCTGCATTCTTATACAGGAGGTACAGATCTTCCTTTGAACATCCTTAATCAATTATTTTGCATTTATTATCCATTAATTATGTTGTTTCACTTACTTTTGCGGTCTTCCCGGATGTGAGTTCTATTTACTGATTAGTTTTTCTGTGTGTGTTGGGTATGATTGCAAAATACCCTGCCAAGGTTTTGAGTAATATTACGTTTCTTACAATACTGTCTTTTATTAATCCCGTTGTAGTCCACCAATGAGATACTTACAGGAAACTAATTTTTGTTTTATTACAAATGAATTCAACTGTTCATCACATCAGTTCCAATACGTTATGATGTGAATGATACAGTTTCACAGAAGAATATGGTATCTAAATGAGTGGCTTAAGAACCTCGTTGATTTGATTTTCGGGAAATTGGTAATTTATTTCATTTCCACAAAAGCTGGGGGTATTTTGGTCATTCACCTCAGGTCAGTGAGTACTTACTCACCTACCTGCTCGTTATATATCCAATAGTTTTCTCTATATACTGAATTCAAAAGGAGACCCGCTAAGCCAGTTTTGACAGTTTGGTGTAAGTGGACTTAGAATTTAGAGCTGATAGGAGATCAGGAAAGTGGTGGACCGTGTACAGTCTAAAACTGTCGAAGTTGCGAAAAAGTCAAAAGTTGGTCCAATATATATGATTAGCATGCAAAGGATCTTTAATTGATTGTTTTTGTTTTCGTACTGATTTTTAAATTGAATTAACCATTTTGTTCATAACCAATTTTAGAAAAATCAACATCAACCCTGCATTGCTAAATGGAAACATTGGAATTCTTAACCTATGTGGTATTTGTATTTATGTGTAGATTAATTAACTACTACAGTTATTTCTTTTAGTAGTAGAGCGATTTATTTGTCTTTAGCAAGGATTTCCCATTATTCCAGCATATCCATGAATTTCAAATTTTCAATGCATATCCACAATGTATCTCTTAAATTTGACTTATTGATATTCATACTGCCGTTATCTATGCACTCTGGGGACTATGAGTATTATGTGGAAAAGATTAGAGGCATTTAATCATCCTCTATTGTATATTCACTGTTCACTTGTTATAAGGTTAGGAAGTATGAGTTGCAACAAAAAGAAATGTTCACTTTCCCTAGGATGTCACATCATAACTAGAAGATTCATTCAACTTTAACTCTAGGATACTGATTCAACCTTAGACATAGACACAATAGTTAGAGGACAATGGACACTGATTTCACTTGGTTGAAGATGAGCTTTGGCGCTCATAGCAGTTGAGGTGGCAGCTCAAAGTCAATTGATTGGCCTTCTTCATTTCACCCTCTTTCCTTTCAGAAAATTGTAGCCCAATGACCTTATGTGTGATGTTGCTATTAAGGGTGCTTTTCTACGCCTCCTTTTAGTTACAAAATTTAAGAAGACTTTGAGCGGGAAAATTGTAGCCCAATGACGATATGTGATGTTGCTAAAATAGAGTGCTTTTCTGTGCCATATGAATCAGAAAATGTATTTTAACCAATCTGATGTTTCCTGAATTTATTGTTTGTCATATGGTTTCTTTTGCTAAGTCATTAGCCTTATTTCCTGATAACAGGAGACCAGGGGTTTCTGAATTCATACTTCCCTGAATTTGCAAATGCGCATGTTTTTGAGCCAAACTTATCATCCGATGTTATGAATTCTAGGCCAGTTGAAATGGAGCGACTTTCTACCTTGTATAATGCAGATGTTGGCCTATATATGCTGGCCAATAAGGTAACTCATAGCTGTGTTTTTAATAGATAAAGTATTTTTTATGTTCCTTCTGATTTGCTTACATTTTCAAACAGATTCTGCAGTACCAATTTATAATGACAATATTAGAGTCCTCATACTCCCATATTTTATCAAACAGAGCAGTGTTCAGTCAAAGGTACAATAAAACAGAGTCCAAGTTGAGCAACTGCCTCTAAAAGCAGGCACAGTGAGAACATGTAAAGAATTTTTTTTTCCCATTCTTGAACATGCAGCCAAAAAGTTTTTTATTAAAAGGGAAAATCCCAGGAGTACAAAGCAGAACCAAACAGGAATAAGAAAGAAAACAGAAACACCCAGGAAGCTCCTAAGGGGAGCAAAGAATAGAAAACCCACTCAACTTCTCTGATCATTGGGTATCCCCGCCTCCTTGCTTTTAATTTTGCAAGCTTCTTGGCTATTTGATTAGGTTTTAGAACCCAACCGAATGTGATGTTCATAGGTTCATCCAATTAATGCTAAAGCTCATCTGATTAAGTGAAGCAAGCACCGTTGCCTTTCATTTTAGCCCGTATTATCTCACAATCACTTATGAATCTCCCTCTAGGTCAAGTGGTTGGGCAATCAAGCTTTAAGCAAGGTCTAGCCCCATGATAATAGCTCTTATCTCTGCCTTAGTTATGATTTCTTATGATTCCACCAGTTATGATTTCTTATGATTCCGCCCATTCCCTGCTTGGCCCAGATGAACAGCTATCAGATCTAAGCTTGAATTGCACCTGTAAGATTATGTAGGATACTTGGATAACAATGATTCCTTTAACAGGGATTGAAGCCAGACTATAGTTAGTGGTTCTTGCAAAAAGGTTATATTCTTCCTTTTATTTATCTTGTGGTTCTTTAGATTCATTTTGTGTTCAAGGAGAATCCTTTTATAGTTTCTAGGTAGAGATTGTTAGTCCTTTGAGATTCATGTTTCTTCTTCCTCATTAACCATACATATACTTTAGTGAGAGCATTTGATTCTTTAACTAGTCATGAATGCACATATGCTTGACTTATGATACGAACCTCAAGAGAACTCACCTCTAAAAGCCGGCTTGTATGGTGAGGGAATCCAAGGCCATATCAACCCCACCAAGTCCCTTACGGAACCAATGTGGGATCAGCCCCCCAAATGGCTGACATAGGATCGTAATAGATCATCACACTTCAAAACTGACATCTATGACGGCCCACTCCGGATGAGTTAGCCCTTTCTAAGTGACTCCACTCTGCTTTAGGGTCTCTGCATGACGGCAAGTAGCCATTTCTTAGCGGCTTCACTCTAGCACCGGGTCGCTCCTTCCATGCGAGGGTAGAGAGTGAGGATTAGTTGTTCTGATACCACGAATATGAACTTGAAGAGAACTCGCCTCGAAAAGTGAGGGAACCCAGGGCCATATCAACCTCCACCATATCCCTTACGGAATCAATGTGGAGATCAGCCCCCACCCCCCAAAAAA
>NC_056566.1:17359610-17363385 GCF_013358625.1 Macadamia integrifolia
AAAAAAAAATTCTATATATATATATATATATATATAAAATAAATAAACGGTTGATATGGGATTGTAACAACTTAAATAGAACCTGCAAAGTTGAATGAATTTTTTGGTGATGCTGTTGATAAACCCTGACATCTACTGATATTGGATGATAGAAACTACATTTGAATGGGCTACGATTCACTCAATCTTTGTCATTTGAAAACACCCTGGATAAGCAGTGTCACTGACTTGGCATTTGATTGCAGCATGCTACCCATTATTCATAATATCGAGTCTTTTTCTTTGTATCATATGCAGTGGATGGTAGATGATGAGACAGAACTCCGGGTTGTTCACTACACACTTGGACCCCTTAAACCATGGGACTGGTGGACAGCATGGCTCTTAAAACCTGTTGACCTTTGGCAGGTAACTGCTTCAAATTCCATTTTTATCTTAAATGCACTTCACAGTTTCTTTAAATCATGTGTGCTTCTGGAGGGCTGGTAAAGGTCTGTGGTGCTGACTTAGCTTATTTATGGCATATGATGGATTTGGGGGGAATTTATCTGCATGACATATGGATGGGGCATGTGTAGGAAATTGAACTGAGGAACCAATGCTCCTGCAACTAACTGGTCAACTTTGCTGATGCTGCAGAATGTTCGGGTACAGCTTGAGGAATCTCTTCCAGGAACAGGAGGGGGCAGTAATCCGAAGGACAATATTCTAGTCAAATTTATTTTTCTTCTTCCCCTATTTCTTCTGCTTTTCTTTTATTATCGGTCTTTTCTTCAGGTTAGTTCCTTCAGGACTGAAGTTCTTTCTTAAAGTCTCATCAAGCGAAGATTGGACTCGTGAAGTCACTAAAATTTTTTCCATTTTCTGATGCAGACACAGAAGGATTTCTTTGGTGTACCATGTAGAAGCTCACTCTGTGATCGACTTAGACAACTTTACTACAGATTTAGAGCTGGGGGTGGACTTCCATATTCCACTGTTGGTGTTTCTTCATCATCAATCATTGATTCCAATCAAAAGGTCACTTTTCCTTCTCAGTTCTAATCCTTAGCTTATCTTTTTTTAAGAAATTAATACATGGGATGTTTCATGCATTCACAAAACATGCTTAGAATTCAAATTGACTGGTTCGACCAAAAAATATTTTTGACTGGTTTCTCATCAATCCTTCTGTTACCTCAAAGCACACTCGCTCAGTTCTCTGCCTTTTAGGTTTATATGTCGTAGAATGGTTCAGAAATGTGTTATGATCATGCTATGTTGGATAGTTTCTTTTTTGGTGTGGAATTTATCCGTTGCATTTTTTTTTTTTCTTGCTGGTTTTTATATTGAGCATATAGTGATGTACTGTTTACCTTCTACTTTTGTAACACTTGAAAATTTCAGCTCTGTGTGTTGTTAAAACTCACTGTTTGTGATTTTCACCAGTTCTCTAATGGAATACAATCCAAGGTACCTCCTTATCTAGTTGGAGCCTCTGTTTTTATCTGCTTCATTTCTGCTGTGGTGTCTCTTGCGCTTGCACTCGCAGTTGTCCCTCGGCAAGTGATGCCATGGACTGGTTTGCTGCTTCTGTATGAGTGGACATTCATTATCTTCTTTATATTATTTGGAAGTTATCTCCATTTGATTTATCGATGGGGAAAGATGACGGCAGCTCAAGCAGGATCTTATCCCGCTCACTCTGAGTCTTCTGACTATGATTATGGAAAAGGTTTGTTAAATTATTTTGGTTTGAAACTCCCACAAAGTTAGTGGCGAACATACTTTAATGTACTAATGATACTCATTTATGATGCAGGTCATCAACGGCAGGCGTCCACTTGTGATGTTGCAACATGGTATTATGGCTTAGGGATGGCATTACTGGCTGTAGCTGCTCCTTCGCTCCCATGTCTTCTTGGGATAACTGCACTGTTTGCGAGGTAATTTTCCAAACAAAATTTTCCGACTTCTTCAGTAATGCTGTTAAAAGAATTTTTTTCATTTGAAATATGTGAGTTACTAAAGATGCAAATTTTTACTAGCCACTTCATTTTTTGAATGTCCTAGCATGAATTTAAATTATAGCTCAATCTATTCACATGTTCTTTGTGATATTTAGCTCCTATACCATCAAATCAATGGGGCCCTCATAATTTCTCTTTGCGTCAAAATATCCTAGTGGGACAAATTTCACCTGCTTCATACATTATCTGGTTGGACTGCATTTTGGGCTCACTAAACCTATGACGACCACTTTAAAGTAGCGGTATCGTGTATCGTATTTGTTGGGTGATTTTGACAGACGTACCATATCGTATCGGAGATATGTAAGATAGTAAGATACGCTAAAGATACAGACATAAATGGTCAAGATATGCATGGAAATACTTTTTTGGAGCAAAAAAAAGTATAAATAAGCAATATATAACATGTATCATGCATAAACACTAAAATGGAGAACATCTTATAATAATATAAGTGCATTCAATTGAAATTTTTGTAAAAGATGAGGTTTTTTACATGTAATTGTCTAATGCCATGAAGAGTGTTGGGGTGGAACTCAGAGTCTTCAGGAATAGGAGCGACTATGATGATACTGTGCACCAACCAGACATAGGCACAATATTGATCTAGTCAAAATAGTTTTGGTTATCTTCAAAAAAGAAAAAAAATTTAAAAATTGAAATAATGTAGGAAAAATTGAGGGGGGAAAAAAACCATGTGGGTTCATTCTTGATTCAGAACCTACAGAAAAAAACGGAAAAAAAAACCCCCTGCCAAAAATCCCAACTGAGAAAAAACCCACATGGGGGTTTTAAGATACGTATCGATGATATCGCACCGTATCGGGATACAATAACCATTTTTAAAAAGAGATATGTATCTCACCATATTGTATTGATACCCCCCAATATCGCATGTATCAGCTGATATGGTGGGATAGAGTAAACCTTGCTACCACCACCCCACCCCCCCTTCAAAAAAAAAAAAAAAAAAAAAGAGATGAGTTGGATCGGTTGGCAGTTTCACATTTTGCCACAGTAGGAAATACTTATTATTTAAAGAAGAGGGAGATTGCATCAGAATGCCGTCTTTTTGGGTCAATCATGGATATGTATGTCTATTTTCTGTAGAATATGGATGTGTTTTCCTTTTTTAATTCTTGAAACTTTATTTCCCGAAGATAAGAAATGACAAAAGTAAGTTGCCTTTCAAATTAGGAAAGGAGTGTGGACTAACATGACTTCTGTCAGCTCAGCTACTCTGTTTACCTACTTCCATTTGCCCACCTTTTAATTCCTTAATTAAAGGTGGAGAGAAACATCTCTGGTTCTCCATTTTTAGATTTTATTAAGACATTGGTATTTCAGTATTATTTGATATCTTTTTGTGCATTTATTGCCCCATGTATATACCTACGGTATTTACAGCAGGTAGAAGCACAAAGGTTCTTAGTTGAACTTCTGTAGTACTGCAGCACTGGTTATGATCTTTAGTTTTTTCATTGGCAAGCCGAATAAATCTATGATTGTTGAGTAGGTATGCTTACAAAGAATTTAGTTATATAACATGGTGACTTCTACAGGTTAGGATTGATGGTTGTAGGAGGTATAGTCTTGGCTTCTTTCATGACATATGCTTCAGAGCGCCTGGCAATCAGAGCATTCTTAAGAGGCCTTGAAGATCGAGACATGCCGCGTACAAGAAATTCATGCTTGTGCTGACGAAAAGTTTTGAATAACGTTGTAAACTATTAGCAAAATTCAGCAAGAAACCATCCCACACCCCC
>NC_056566.1:17363405-17400241 GCF_013358625.1 Macadamia integrifolia
CCCCCCCAAAAAAATATGAAGTGTGAACTGCTTTATCAGTGCCTGCTCTAATTAGTTCACTGATTTTGTTAAATTATTTATTTTTTGTAAAATATTGCTGGGCATTTTGAGGTACTGAACCCTCAACAGGATTAGTGTCGATCATCATTTGTCTGTAAATTCAGATCAAACATTCAAAATTTAATAGTATATCTGTTTGCTATACTGATTCTCATTCTTTATGCATGGCTTCATCAACCCCTATCGACTGCATACCTAAAGTTGAAGCAAACAGTTGGAAGAGTACTTTTTTTTAATGCAAGCAACTAAAATCGCAATACCTTCTGGCAAACTGTTAGGCCCTGTTACCTTCGGTAAACTTTAAATTCCGACTTCCTAACCAAAAAAAGAAGAAAGGCAAGAGATTGCTTACCTGGTTGCAAGGAGACTGTGGAGTGTACGGGCCAATGAAAATGCCCACATGGGCATCAACTCAAGGGGCAGGGTGATCATTTCACCACCTCTTGTATCTGGGCATAGGGGTACGCAAGCAATCTTTTTACCTAAGAAAAACCCAACAAATACCCTGATACGTGCATCAGTTATGAGATAGTTAAGTTAGTATTGCATGTCTTATGTTAGTATTACATGTGTCTTTTTATTATTATTCCATGTTTCCAAGTTCACGTAGTGGGTGAGTTGTTATTTCAGTGGTGGGGTTAATGGGAGAGGTAGTGGGGAGTTATGTTCAGTACATGCTATTGTAAGTTAAAATACGTACTAATGGAGTAGAGGAGGACAACTTGGAACTTGAACAATTCTGTTCTTTTACAGTAGGGAGGTATTGACTTCCTCAATAGAGGCAAGTAGTTTTCTTAATCAAATTACCCTCGCCTTGTTCGATTGTACCATCAACTCACCTTCATTCGGCCAATAACACAATAGGGAAGAAGAGTTCGCCGTCGTACATACCATACCCCGTGAGAAATTTTCTTTGGGGCAAAGATTTCATCCCCTGGGATGCAGGATGAAATCACATGACGAGATAAGGCATGCGGTGGTGAATGTAATTAAATACTTGAGAAGTTGAGGTGCACTAGTTTTAGTCATCAGGACAGTCTTGGCCGCTACATTCGGAATCAAGATTAAGGCAACCTTAGAATAAGGTAAGGGTATAGTCGAAGCAAATGTGGACTTCTCAGCATTTCTCTATGAAATTCAAACTTACACACCTCGCCTTCACCACAAGGATCAAAGTATTGTTATGGCTGCTGGTACCCGAAATCTATACCATACCAATATGGAATGGATTGGCCAAAAAGTGGTTTGTCTTTTAATCCACATCCTGTATCGTATCGATATTGTTCAGTGAAGTGACCGATACTGCCACCAATACCTATAACCATAACCCTGCACCACAATAGGCACCAAAAGGAACCTATCTATCAAATATCTTTGATATAGATATAGCTATCTACTTTGATCTGGAAACTGCAACAAAACGAAACATTTCATTTTCTTCCATCTTCTCAAAATGTTTACAAAATTATCACTTCAGCCATCTATATTTAGCTTAAATAGAAATATAGTATGTCTTGAAAAGGGAATTTCTACAATAGATATAAGAAAGGAACTTAAAAAGAGTAATGTCTTGAAAAAGGGATTTCTACAATTGATATAATGAACTTCCTTCACGTGAACCTTACTTCTCTATCTAGGAATGGATTAGAGAGCAAACACATCCCATTCTGCCTCTAATTTGTTGGACTTTTCAGTGGCTCTCAGCCCACGAAGGTAGTTACATCAAGCTCAAATCAGGATCATCTTCCTCATCAAGATCATGTTCACTAGATGGTCTGATTCTCTTCCCATCCCTTGGGGCTGTTCGACCCTTCTTTGGTTTTCCCCTGGAAAAAGAATTTGTGCAAGTCATGGAACAAGTATATTTATAAACATATGTACACACCATATACCACATATGAATGTAAGTCTCTGGTCATTCATGTTCTGGTAATGTGATCTGACATCTGTAAATTTATGTAATCATCGATACATAGGTTCTAAGATAAAAGCAGTTCTTTTTTGGTAGGAAGATAAAGTGGTTCACTAGCCTCCAATCCTCTGCTATGTCCATTGAACCAAAACTGTTCAAAAGGCTTGGACATTTGATTTTTCTACTGTATATCTAGTAGAGGTATGGTATACTCACTGTCCATTTGCAGGTGTACCTCCACCCTTTGACCGTCTTGGACCAAAATCTGATCTTCCATCTAACAGAACAAAAGAAAGAAAAGGCATTCCTATTCTTAGCCAGAATGTATATATTTATGCACACAAAATGTTGTGGGTAGCCCAGGTAACCAAGCAAGACTGCATGACCCTGTTTATATCTTGTGGAGATATGACACGGTCAATCTGAACATAAATGTACAAGGAATGCTCTATAGATTGGCCAGGTGCCAATATTCAGACCCCTACTCAACCATACCACTTTCCATGTATTGGATTTATTTAAAATATAAGCCATTAAAATATTGAATTGAGTGAAACTTCCCACAAGTCGAGGGGATGTTGATTGTTGACAACATGCTCACAAATGAGTGCCAACTAAGCTGGCATATGGAAGATAAGGCTCATTCATCAAAGGTTTGGCTACCTGAGCTACTACCCACTGAATTGGTACAGCCTATCTATATATCCATGTGTAAATGTGAGTGTGCCATGGGCTCACCATCTCTTCCAACTAGCTGTTCGTCAGCCTGAAAATAGGCCAAAGTATGGGTGTTAGGGACCACAAATACTCTTCAAAGATATGCATGCAGCATCAATAACACAAAATGACTACTGTACACAGTTTTTTTTTTTTTTTTAGACACATTTTTCTGGAATGTAATTTGCAGGATTTTTCCATATGCAAGTTTTCATTTATTTAAATCTCCCATTAGTAACATTGTGCCAGAACTCATTGAACATAATTTTCTTAGGTATGGATAGGACCATAGAATAGGAAACTTGATCAAGCCACTGATCAAGTTTGATGTCTTCAAAAGTTGAGAGAGTAGACAGGTAATAATAGCCAATTTTATCCCAAAGGTAAGATCATCATAGACCATGAAGCATTAGCATCAAAAACATGCTAATTGGATTCCATCCGTGCAGCCAACTACAGTTTCAACAAAATTATGTCAGTATTTGTGCAGATATTACAGTAATTGACATTTAGAGAGCATCAGGTATCACAAGTGCATAGGTTATGCTGGTAAAACAAAGGCATTTACTGATGGAGTACAATTTTCTTGACCAGTGCATAGTTGCGTTCAGATACAGAAAATCAATAAAGACAATATGAAAGAATAGGACATAATAACAGTAATTAAATCCTTCATTCATATTTCAAATACTAAAATAATTGAAAGGTTTAACTAGACTACTGTTTAAAGTAATGGTACGAGAAGTTCACAAAGTTTTAATTAATGAATCTCTTTTGCTTAAAAAGTTATAAACTTTTTGAAGTTGTGTATCCATGCTTAAAAAGTTTTGAACTTTATGAAGTTGTGCATCCCCTTCAATGGCTTTTGGTAGTCCCACATTGGAAGTTACTATAGCCATGAACTATATAACCCCTAGCCAAGAAATGTATAACCCCCCCTCCCCCCAAAATGTATCAGCATATTTAAGATATTGGCCCTATCTCACTGCATGGTCAACTCCATTATGAATGAAATTTGACATGAGTCCAACCTGCCCAAACACCTGATCTGCAACATGCCATATTAGAGCCATACAAGAGGGCCTTTTTTTCACCAAATATGACTTTACTCTCCAAATTGTTCAGGGACCCCAAGGCATTTGGGGATGGGGTGTAAAACTTTAATGCAACTTACTTTCCCCAGCTCTAAGCTTTTACTTTATCATTTCATACAAATGTGATTTTACCCTTTAATTGCTCTAGGCCATTGGCTTACTGTGTGATTAATAATACTTCCCTAAACACTTGATTTTACATTTTTTTATCTTTAACCATTGATGCTTTACTATTTCGATTCTGGTTTTTGACCATTTCAGACTCCTGTAATAGGTTAATAATTACAGCCTTATTTCTATATGAGAGGGCTTTCCCCTTATCTCCAAAACAATGAATGCTAATCTGAAGATCATTAAAGAACAGAATTCTGTTCCCTTCACATAATTTTCTTCTTACGGGGTAGATTAACAGAGTTTTCCATTGTCTGGCCCCATGAACAACAAAGGCTATGAAAACTGGTATACTTTATGTATATGTTTAAGAACCTCTAATGACCTATGCATTCTTTTATCATTTCAAATTCGACGATCCATTAATCCAACTGGAGGAGTATTTCTAAAGAATAAATATTTTTTATTTTTCACTGGAGATTGGGAATTGATGGACTTTCCATAGGACTAATTTTATCGACGGGATTCATTACAACTTTAGCTACTTTAGCAGCTTGGCTAATTTCTTTACTAAGCATACTAGATAGTAAGATAAGGCAAAGCATAAAAATTCAATGTGTCATTTAACTAGTTTTATGCTTTTATTCTTCAGAATTCAGGTTTATCATGCAGAACCAAATTTTGCTCGTCCAAGAAAGCTGAAGGAAGGGCAGGAAAAAGATGAGAAGTCCAATAGCGACTAAATATATCAAATGCAGGATACATACTGCTTGTGAGGTAACTGAAGACAATGAAAAAAGCCTATCTTCAGGTTGGAACTTCCTAGACCGCTTCAGACTGCATCCAAAATTTTCACAAAATTTATACAACAACTCAGCCTTATCCCAACTAAATGGGGTCACAAAATTTATACAAATTATTATAATATCCCACAACAATCAAGATAATCATCAAGCTTAGACAAGTCCAGTATCGAAAGAATCCCAAAAGACATACTCCAAGGAAAAGAGAATTCCACTGTTAAGTAAAAGTATGTTAACCATAGTCCTAAAACAGAACCAGACTGGTTCAGCTGGAACTGTACCCATTCTCAATTCAGTCTGGCAATAGACCAACCGAGGACTAGAAACTGAGTCAAACTAAAAACTGCAAGTTTCAGTTTGAGAAAGCCCCCAATCTTCTTTTTTTGGGGGGGCAGGGGGCGGGGGGAGGTTATGGCATTAGAAACAGCCTTATTTTCCAACTGTAACCCCCCCCCCCAAAAACCCCACTGCTTATTTAAGATCTCCTAGATACCTATGGTAAAATGCTACTCAAGTTTGAAATGCAATCAAAAGAGAAATTCTTTAAGAAAATACCGGTGCAGAATTGGAATTTTCCAACTGTACCCCAAAAGGTGAGAGGCAGGATTTGATCCCAAGATATGGCCACCATA
Source organism: Macadamia integrifolia (assembly GCF_013358625.1). Classification (NCBI taxonomy): domain Eukaryota; kingdom Viridiplantae; phylum Streptophyta; class Magnoliopsida; order Proteales; family Proteaceae; genus Macadamia; species Macadamia integrifolia. The sequence continues at coordinate 17,368,735 of NC_056566.1, forward strand.
GTTGTCAAGGCATTGCCTAGGCAACCAGACGCCTTGGTCACCTTGTTGGTGTCAAGTTGCATCCAAGACCCCACCAACGACTTGGGTCACCTGGACACCATGACTATTATGATGGCCACAACCCAACACTCCTTACTAGAATGTGCTAGACTGGGGGAAAAAAAGGAAAAGAAAAAAACTCACGTTTCAGACTTTCAAATACAAACATAAGGGAAAATGTCTCTCCAAAAAATAATGATGGGCGCCAACTAAAAGTTGGAATTTGAATTTGAGGAATAAAAATCCGTTTTTTCAGATCCAAATATTGGAAATTCAAAAAGCAGCCAATCTACCATTTAATTGGGATTCCACACCAAACATGCTCTCCTCCAACGACTACCCCTCTTCTTTCTATCTTCACATCTCTCTTCAACTCATCTCCTCCAACGATTTCCCTACTTCTCTCTCCCCTCACTCTCTTCAGTTTTTCTGTGTACAAGAAGAGGGCCTGAATCCCATCATATTGTACCATCTTACTGTCTTCAATATTAAATGCATAGTTTTCAAGGCAACACCTATGCATCCAGTCACCTTGTTGGTGTTGCCTTCTGTCCAGGCCCCCTCCAATGCCTTGTGTCGCCTATGATGCCGTGACAACTTTGCAAAAATGTGTGTGTGCATGCCTACATGCTTGTTTTTCAACAACATTAACTTTCTTTAACTGATTCCAGGGAGCAGTAGCACCATACAGAATTGCAGATCATAATATCATATAAACATCCTTTAGCATGGCAGGGATCCTATACATACAGTGAACTACTACGCTACAGGGTGGGGGGCCCTGCACAGATGGAATTCCTAACGTATTAGCAATTTTTTGGATTCCAACATACCACCAGCCTTTAGCCAGGGTTGATTTGATAGCTGGTCTAATTTGGAAATGAGACACTGTCCTAAAATGAACTTTCGCATTTAAAAAATGGACGCTGAGAAGGAAGATGAAACAATTGATATTCAAATTTCTTCAATTGTTTCATACACAGCGCCTGCTAGTATGAAAGTTAAATTTCCATGAAGTCATTTCTCCCCACTCACACTCTTGGAAAAAATAAAAAGTACATTAACCAATATCGATGAATGATAATAGAAGTGTTCTTGTTTCCACTTCACCTGTGCAAATTTTTTAGCTCAGAGCATTGATTTCAGTACCTAGGATTCCATCTTCATTCCTGTTTTAAGTGTGGTTAGGGTTTTTCCCTCTTTTTTTTTGGTGTACAACCACCTATGTTGTTTTCTACTAGTCGAACCTTAGGTTTTTTTTTCCTTATCATGCACAACTAAGGTTTCATCATTATTATTACTGAGATTATTGGAAGGAAAAATCTACCAGAAGATGCCCTTATCATGCACTAGGGTTTGCTGTTTTGGTCCTTGCATAGTAAGTTTCTCTCCATGAGCAGGGTTTTTTTTTCCTTTTGGCTGGTTATTCTCCTCCTCCAGTAACTCACATACATCATTGTAAATACTGTTTTAGGGAGATATCATATTCTTTTGGTGTGATAGATCAGATTTCCTTCGTTCTTGTCAAACCCTAACTTTTTAGGAGATTTTCCAAAAACCCTCTCTTGTAGTTGATTGCTGTGTTTTTTTGGAGGATTTTTCCTCTCCATTTTGGATTCTCTGTGGTATAAATTCCAGATCAAACAGACAACCCAAACTCCCATCAGTTTTAGGGTTATTGGTGTCTATGATTTTAGGGTTTTACCCTATCCTATGGCTTTCTATTTTGGAGATCTTTGGCTGCTGTTTTGGGCCTTGTGCTTTTGGTTATTTTATTTATTGCTGGTTGTCGCTATTGGTTGTGTACTGAGGCCTGGGTGTTATCCTCGTGTTTGCCAAATATTGCTCTTTGTGGCTGGTTATGTCTACTTTATTCTCTGTGAAGCGTTCGGCTTTATACAACACTAAGGCTGATTCCAAACCTCCCACAGAAATATCTTCCTTGGGCACAAGCAGTTAAAGTTTATATCACAACCAAATGGACGATGGACTATTAACTGTGTCCACCTGTTACAACCTCTACTGAGTATAAGGAGTGGATGAAGGAGAATGATACCTTACTTTTTAGGTTGTGGAATAGTATGGAGCCTACTATGGATGCCAATGTTATGTTTCATACCACAGCCAAGAGTGTCTGGGATGACTTAAGGAGAGGTATTGATTTGTATGAAATTTTTTTTCCCCCTCTTTTAAGAAGAATGGAAAATCTGTTAGTGACTACTATAGTGCTCTAAAGGGCATGTGGGAGGAAGTTATTGTATATTAGCCCCTCTCAGCTGATCGTGCAGTTCTCAAATCTCAACATAATGAATTCTTGGTTGCAAATTTTTTGTCTCAATTAGACTTTGACCTTCATCTTCTAATTGACCTTCAACCTGCCAGAAGTCAAATATTAGTCGGTGAGAGATTTCCTATATGAATGAGGCATATAGCAGGATTCAACAAATTGTGTCCCCCTCCCTATCTAAATCCGAATCCACCACTTCTTCTAAGGACAGCTCTCCTTTTGTCGTTGGCAATGGTGGATGTGGTCATGGCTCTGGATTTCCCAGCAGAGGTCATGGACATGGCAATGTAGATCACAGGAATAATGCCAAAATCAGTGCATAATTGCTGTGGAATATAGCCTGGTCACGTGTGGCCTAGTTCTTGACTAGATAATGGACCCAAGGACAATTTGCGTGGAGATGATATTTAGAGATACTTTTTCCAGATTTTCCTTGCCTATTGACTTGCTGATTTGAAGGAAGACTAATTAAGATTAACTCCATATTTCATGGGGTTTAATGCTAGATGTATGAAGATGGACTCTTGCTTTCCAATAAGGTATCAACCACAGCTTAAGGAAGTATATTTCCAGATTCTGTGGGCCCCATGGCCAGCTGTATGGAGCCAACTTGCGTGTGAAGGGGAAATTCAGCTATTTACATCTTTATCTACTTCATATTATGTTTATTTCCATTTAATTGTAATAGCTATTAATTAGATTTGTTTCTAATTCCAATATTCTGTTTTAGAAAGTAGGATTTACTTAGGTGTATCTAGAAGATTTATTTCTCCCACGCATGGAGAATACTTTGTAATTGATTTTCGTATATTATAAATATGGGCGAAGGCCACTACTACAGCCATGATTGAAGTTTGATATTAAAAAAAAAAGGCATTATGCTGTGACTGTTAGAGGCAGATCTGTGGGATGCAGAAACCCTAATGGGAGGCTAGGTTGGAGTTAGGTGAGAGACCTACTCTCCAGTTCAAGTGAGAGACTTGAACGTATCTTTTCCTTTTGTCTTCTATCTTCTTCTTTTATTTTATTCAACCTATTCCGTCAGTTACCAGCAAGGAATATCGAGTTGTAACTCTGAGTTTTCCAAGTAATATCAATTCTGTTTTAATGTTTATTTAACTCAGTGTATGTTCCTTCAATATCTTATTCGAACCTGATGTTTTCCCAGGCCAGTACATGCATGCAACAGATCTGTTAACCGAAATATAAGTAGTCATTTTCAACCTTAATTTCTCGAACATTTTTAACCATCAGATTAACCTGAGATTTTATTATGTTATTTCAGCCTATCAGTTGTTTGATTTAGGGTTATTGAATCACCTGTATTCTGTTCATAAGTTGTTGTGTGTTTAGTCACTGCAATCCTGATTTCTGTAGGAGTGTTAGTGTTATTGAATCACCTGTATTCTGTCCATAAGTTGTTGTGTGTTAGTCTCTTGCAGCCTAGCTCTCTTACATTATTTGCCTATTGTTAGTGTTAGTGTTAGTCTTAGTGTTAGTCTTAGTGTTAGTGTTAGTGTTAGTGTTAGTATCTTCAAGATCATAAATTTAATAGCTTTGTGTGATCAGATAAGATCATAAATTAAATAGCTTTGTATAATTAGATTATTGGGGATGAAAGTGAGGATTGCAAAGTTGTGCAGATTGAAATTGTTGGGACTTATCATTATAAGGGATCAGAGAAAAGATGAACCATGACTTCATAATAAATATGTATGAAGATTCTTTTTTTTTTTCTTTCATAAATATACATTGTACATTATTTTATTAAAATTATAGGAACATATACATGAACCCAGTACTCTTGTGCCTTCTGGTTGAGTCAAACTCCGAAATTGATGAGTAACGGTTCTTATTACCTATGTACCATACATGTATACAACATGACACCCTGCCAGCCCTAAGTGCAGAAGGTTGGCTTTCCTTCATAAATCTGTCAGCTCCTTCATATATCTGGTAGCGCTTCTCTGAAAGAGATCTTTCAAGAAACTAACCTATCAAGTACCATGAAGAATAGAGATACATGCTGCAGGCTACAGCTTTCCTGACTTGTGTCTCAGTGCCAACAGATTGAATAAATGACCAGAAGGCAAAGGAGAAAAATAAATATTATGAATCAGACACCGCAGCAGAATTCCAACCAACTTAGTAACTTACACAGAGAATCCCTTGATAGTAAAGAAAAAATTAGATGGCTATAAATAAATTGGGTCAGAAAAGTGATCGAAAATAACTAGTACCATTCAAATATTCTGACAGTAAACTTTACTGTGGATTATACATCCAAAGATCATGAGTAAACACCCAATAGATCAAATGCTAACAGAAAATTAACCTCACATAGGAGCTATGGATGTATGTGAGGATTTAAGCTACTACTCACACACATCAAAAACAAAATCTTGTTGTGGAAGGCCAAAACACATACTTGGTCATGCTCTTGGAAGCCGATAGGAACCATTCGAAACCTTTCAATACATTCCCACACTGATTTGAATCTTGTAAATAGCTTGTCTCTAGTTCATAGACCTGGAAAGAAAGCCAGAGGTTATGGCTTCAAATTCAATAAAAAAATAATAAATACATATTTCCTGGATGCTGCTAAATATTTATGGAAGTTCTTAAGGATTAAACTCTGATATACTGGTATCAAACTATTCATGGAGTGTGGCAGTTGAATGGTCACGCAGAATAGGAAATATACCAAAAAAAATGAAGAATGTGGTTGTTCTGGCTAATCTCATTTTGTATGATATGTTAGAGCAAACACCAAGAAATACGAAAATAAACCAAGACAGATCGCACAACACACAGAGATTTAACGAGTTCACACACCGATGTGGTGTGCTACGTCCTCGGGCAAAGAATAAGATGTTTCACTATGCAGAAGAGAGATTACACCCAAGCAGCGGCGAAAAAACTCGTTCTGAAACCCTAACTCGAAAAAAACCCCCAAATTACAATGACAATACTCAACAAAACAATAGTACATTATATACTCCAAGTCGCGGGTCGATCCATCGGGTCGCAGTGGACCCCTCTGCTTTCATCATAGATCTCAGAAAACGGGTCATTCTTCAAAACGGGTCAAGAATTCGAGACAAATTTAACATGATCAAATACAATCTGCTTCTCGTAAATTAAGAGGGGGCGGGGCGGGGCGGGGCGGGGCCGGGGGCGGGGCGGGGTGGGAGGCACTCTTATTATCTCCTTGGAACTCAATTCCATGAAAATCCAGTTCACAGACCTGCATTCTTAAACTACTCTAGTAGCCAAACCGCAAAGGATGGAGCACGATTCAAGTTAAAGTAACATGTCCTCTCTAAAGTTCAAAGGATCACCATTAAACAGCAAAAAAAACCTCATTCGAGAACTCATTAAAGCAAAGGAAGGCCAAATACCTGTTTTTCTATGTTTCGAAGCTCTAGGTGAAGCTTTTCCCTTTTGCTCATTAAAGATGCAAGCATGGCCGAAGGGTTCGACGAAGTTCGTTGCCCTGAAGAAACAAAAGTTTCAAAAATCGATTAAGAGATAAACCCATTTTCTTCCTGAGAAACAGAAATTACACGAACATAATTGGGTTTCTCAGCAGCTACCATCTGATTCCATCTACGCGCAAAATTTCGAAACTTGAGACTAAAAACTACGATTCCCTCCTCACGGAATTTGAAACCTATTTCCACCTATATTTTGAAACCCTCTTGCAAATTTCAACAACTCCAACCGCTAGGGCTCCCGACTCCCGCCCTTTTAACCAATCCTAATTCCTATGCTGTCTTAAAAGACCTCCGACGGTGAAATCAGGTATTTATAGTTCACGGTATGGGTGCCTCCGTGCCTGGGCCCTGGATCATCGTTTATACCGATACTGATGCCGATATTGATATAGATCGACCCGTATGTGTTTGGATCGAACGATTTTACCTTATTATCTTGATCTCTCCAGAAAGGTGAAAATCTTATTCTGATACTTCTACTAGTGTTTCTATTGATCTACACATTAATATAGGAAGTATATTGCCTTTTATGAAACTCTTTCAATCATTTTTATGTTTTATTTTTTTCTTAATATTGTTTATAAATTGCTACAATATCGGTCAAATATTAATATTGAACAATGTCAAGAGTGGAGTAAATTCCCAATCTCTTGATACATGTTGCAAATTGTTCTCAATTTTTTCCAATTATCTTCCAGAAAACAAGATCAACAAAGTTTTCCTAAGCAAACAACATAGGGGAGCACAAGTGCAATGAACCAATTTTATGCATGAGAAGAAAAAGATGTTTTATACTAAAAGAATATAGACAGAGAAAATATGCTAAAATACCCTCTCATTATTTAGAGAAAAAGATTCACATGACATCAGTTCGAAATCCAAAATGCACCACAATCTGAATCTATGTAACATGCCTCTTAAAACTTATTCTAAAGGCAAAATAATGCTACAATATTGATAAAAATATATGCCAACACACGAACTAATGAGAGAACATACAGGGCAGCATGGTCTTTCTGTACTAACCGTGATTAGACGTAGACACATTCAAGCAAATAGGTAACATTCTTTCTTCCTTATTCTAAATACGGAAAATACCCTCTATTGGATAAGATTGTCTTTTCCAATCCCCTCGTTTGACCGTGAATTGCACACCGGCGTTGGAGGGAATCTACTCCCCATTGTTTAGTCATCTTTACTTTTGTTCAAGAAAAAGGATAAAAAGGGTAAACAGCATTCATTACCTACCGGTCAAAGTAAGCATTAAGTGCGCCTTTTGTGCATGTGATTATGCGTTTTCCTTAAAAGGGACGCGGAGAACGGACGATGCTTCTCTTGCCAATCTGAACCGTTTAAAGTTAAAGTGATTTGGCTAACACACATCTACACCATTCATTTATAAAAACCGTGCATTATGTCGGTGTCAGTGGGACACCCGCTGGAATTAAATAAAAAGTAATCCACATTATAATAATTTCGATGCCTATCCAGAAAGTGAAAAAAAAAAAGAGTCCTACATATTCGACAATAATTAAAAAAAGACAAAAGGAAATATTTTTGAAAGCGAAAGGTGGATCCACCGGCCAGCACTAGAAATGATGTTGGCTTTGATGGCTGACCTGATCCTCACCTGCCATGTTCCCAACTTTAGTTGCGTGCCAATTACGCACCGTTCGGAATCGGAATAAAAGGGACGGAGGGTTGGAGAGTCCCGGTTATTGGTTAATCCACTTCCGTGCTTGGGGAAGGTATCGTATACCTCTTTTCTTCCTTAGGTGATATACACTATATGGGTCCCACTGAGAATCTACGTACGCAATCCTCAGCCGGCCTGCTTCTAGTCTTCCACGGGCTTCTGGGCTTGGGTATTGGTTTATTGGGCCAAGTTTGAGATTACTCTCCACTTTTTTTTTACTCCGTTTGATGGGACTTTTAACTACAGTTACAAAAAGGGGTGGGTACAGGAGCCAAAAATTTTATTGAGGTAGGAATGTCAAAACCTAGCTTGAATCGATAAAATTCAGATTTAATTAAATCGATTCCTGTTGGATTGGTTTTAGATTGAGAAATGTTAGATCGGCTAAAAATCGAATCAAATTGAACCGATCAATAACCAAAATGAATGAAATTAATAAAAAAAAGTGATTTTGAGGTTATAAATAGATGAATTGATTGTCAATTTTTCTGTTTTTTTAAGGAGTTGTTATAAATAATGAATATGAAATTAATTTGTAGATTGTAACAATGCTTTATTGATCTCCTTGTTTACTTGTGCAAAATTAATTAGATAGTTAAATAAATAATTGGATAGTAGGGTTCATTTTGTGATTTCAATATTAATTATGTTCTTAGTATTTTTTTTTTTAACCAAGGTGTCTGATTTCTTAGTAATTAATTGTCCATTGGTGGTGAAATCATGATTTATCATTGTAAGAGAAAGATAACTAATATCAAGGTGCGCACAAGCTGGCCTGGACAAAAAAAGAAAAAAAAAAAAAAACCCACCACCCTAACCATCTGGGCAACCCACGATGACCTCCTCCCCTGGGTGCTGGCTCCACAAGCTGAAGATACCACCACTAAGCTATCATAGTGTTCATATAATAAATCATGATTTCGTCACATATATAGAGCGTCCTCATCAAATCTTTCATCACTATAGATTATAAATGTAAAATTTCATTATGGTTCAAGTCCGATAACAAACCGATCTAATATATATTAACCTGATATTGAATAATCAAAATAAATCAAAACCAAACCAAAATCAAAACTAAAACTGAAATTCATTAACGAATTGGTTTTGGTCTTATTCTTAGACCAAAACCGAGCCAAACCGACCATTTGACACCCCTATTGTCAAGGATTTAGGGGACGGTATCAGTCTCTTCCAATAGCAATCTAATACCGATCCGGATCAGATCGGATACATGGATATCGATCGATTTTGCCCATACTTTTTATAAAAAAGTACTATTTTTTTACTATTTTACCACCAATCTGAATTGATCAGAGATCGGGTATCGTTCTCAGCTGATATCGATTCAATATGGCCGATCCCAGGCCGATACTTGAAACCATGCCTATAGTAGAAATCTGAGTCTTAGATGGGCCTTAGTAAGAAATCTGAGGCCTATACTGCCATGGTGAAGCAGGCCCATATAGGCCCATTGAGAGATACCGGAGGTAAGGAATTATACCGTAACTCTGAGTAATTGATACGTACGAAACGGCAAGAATTTTGGTTGGTTTGGCGGTCATTTCATGAAAAAGTATCAAACCACGACGCGCCTCTTCTCTTGTTCCTTGCACAGTTGCACCACCGCAGATTCTCCATTCAATATTTTGGAATTTTATTTTAATTTCCCTCTCTCTCTCTCTCTCTCTCTCTCTCTCCCCGTTTCGTACATATGTGCAATGTGAAGGGATTCCAGACTAAAACCAGCAAGTGTCCTCTGCTGCTGGTGTCTCATTTTCTTTTCTAACTTTCCTTTCTTTTCCTTCCCTTTGTTGTATCTTTGCTGAAGATTCGTGGCTATGTCGTTCAGAGGAGGAGGGGTAAGATTTTAATCTCTTTTTTCTCGTTAATCATCTTAGTTTGCAGCTGTTGATACATGTAAATCGATTTCTTTAGTTTCTGAAATAGTAGATCATTGTGGAAATTTGGGAGAGAATATAATTAATATTTTCTGAAACTATGGTTAGGTATGATGTAACTTTGTGAAAACTAGTGCATGCACGTTAGAAAGCTCGATTGCGTTGTAATTTTTTCATAGTTTCAGTAGTATCTGGATGTGTTGGATTTTGATATCTAAGATGACCAGATCTTGATCAGATCATCGTTTCTTGGGTGGTCTCGGAAAACAATTTGGAGTTCCCTTGTTCTATTTATTTTCAGTTCAACTTCTGCAAGTTTCTGCTGAATAGTTGATTTATCGCTCTATGTTGTGTTCTCATTTTGTGATAGAGGACGACGTTCTTAATTTTCTAGAGTGAAGTTTGTGCTTTTCCTCTCCGAATTAGGGTAGATCTCGACGAATATCGTGGTTATTTGCAGCTTATGCTGATGGTGTTTGGTGAATCTTTATGAAGATTTTTGCTTTAAGTATTTGTTGTCTGTATTAGTGTCAGACTTGTCAGGGGATCTGGTTTCTAGTTTTTCCGATGGGTGAATCATTTGGAATTTGTAATTTGTAATTGTCCAATCACCCCCTTTCTTCCCTCTAGATTGACATGTGGTAAAGATCCTAGCTCTTACCAAAAAAAAAAATGATTATGAAAGAAATTTGCTTATTTTTAAGTCGTAGGTGTGCTTCTGAACAATATGTTCTTTAATTGATTTTCCTAGATAAATCTATTTTGTGGCCATCTCTCTGTTGCATCACAGTAACTGTCTTTTGCTGAGCTGCACGATGCAATTAGGGTTATTTGTTCTTGCCCCTAAATTGGAGTAAGTATTTATGGATCAGATTTTGGTTTGCAGTTGAATGCAGCTTCTGGCCTGGGAGTTGCTGATCACAGTAAAAATACATTTTTGGAACTAAAGAGGAAGAAGGTGCATCGTTATGTGATTTATAAGATTGATGAAAAGAAAAAGGAAGTTGTAGTTGAGAAGACTGGAGGTCCAGCTGAGAGTTATGAAGATTTCACTGCAGCGATGCCAGAGAATGACTGCCGATATGCAGTTTATGACTTTGATTTTGTGACCTCTGAGAATTGCCAAAAGAGCAAGATCTTCTTCATTGCATGGTTAGCTTCTCCTTTTTACCTTAAGGCCCATATATGTTGCTATCTGTTTGTTGCTGACAGTAGAACTGTAGCTCTTTAAAGTCATCATATCCTGATAAAGTTTTTCATGACTCAGAGTTGAGGGTTTATTCATTCTGATGCCAATTGAAGTTCTAGCGTATAATGTGTAGCATTTGTTCTTTTTAAGGGTTGGTTCTTTAAAACCCCAATGTCTGCTATCAGCTCTAATGTCAACATTTGCATATAACTCTCAGGTGTATAGAAGAGCTTAGTTGTGGCAGTGTGGGACTCGGTGGTTTTTCCAACCTTATTCTATTCTTTTCTTACGTTGTTACATTACCTTGTGATTGTTGAGCAGTGACATCTAGACAGTTCGCTGTGAACATAGTTATCTGACATAATACTGATAATAGTATGCTTCCTGTTGTATTATCTCATTCTGTGACTCAATTAACTTCAAGAAGTTGCTTCTTTGTGCTTTTACTTGATATATAGTTTCATTATTTATTTATATGTTTATTTGTTTTATTTTTTTTTTCAATAGTTTGATCATCTTAGACCTTGTGTATTCTAGAGGGTTAAAATTCTGAAGAAATATTTCATGCATGATCTGGTAGGTGGTAAACCTGGATTTTGGAAGACAAGACTGAGCTCAGTTGCATTACTAACGAGTTTTCAAGATATTTTAAAGTTGGAAAACACATCATTTCTGTTAATGGTTATCCTTTAATTGTGGATATAGTCTTTTCAAGGGATGAGAATTTCTAAAACTAGGCTTTATAGCCCTTCATATAAAAATTTCCCTGTGGTCTTAATGTGTACGTACCATTTTCTGCTCATTGTTTTATCCTTAACTTCAATTCACTTTCTATATTATTGGACAATTCATCTAAGAGAGGCACTTACTTTTTCAAGCAGCTACGCAGGTGTATGAGTGGGTTAGGTTAAGTGACATCTGACTGTCGCATTTCCTTTGGTGAGGAAATGCAGCAGTCCACTAATTCTCATGGGATACTTGCTCACTTAACTTTATGGTAGAGTGAGAGTTAATTGACTGGAGAAGAAGAGGGAATGATTTAAGTGGTTAAGCTGGTCATCCTTTCTCAAGGATATGCATATGGTCACAGTGTTTCTGTTCAGCATAAAGTTTATTTGTGATTCTTATGTAGGTTGGATTAATAGGTGTTCTTTTGGTGAATCTGACGGAGAACAAGGTTCTTTGATTCCCAACTTGTATTTTCAGGGTGCGACTACTAAGAGCTGCCTTATTGTTTTAGCTAGGGAGTCCACATCCTGAGAAGGTGAATAATCTCAACTTCTGGATACCTGATCCTGAAGACAGTCCTTTTGATTTGTCAGATCAGTGTATAGCCTATAACCAACTTGATGTAGATAAGTCACTTGAGCTTATTTTATTGCAAATAAGCTTTAGGTTGTGTTATATATATGTTGGGCATTTGATCCCATGGGTTTTCTTTGAAATGGACCACTTTAATCGGCCTAAAATATTGGTAGAAGGTAGAAAAACGGGATTTAATTCATTAGTTTTATTAGTTGCTATTTAATTCAAGAAAGGTCCATTAGACTATTGCTCGGTTGTAAAGTCTGATATGGACTATTAGTTAGTTAGTCCTACTCCATGTTGGAGTCATAAAGTCAAGTCCTAGTCCTATTTTGAATTCCTAGTTGTAGTAAGAGTGTCTAGCCCTATTGGGAAACTAGCTTCTAGTTGTAGTAGGAGTGTCTAGTCTTATTGGGAAACTAGCTCCTAGTAGTAGTTTGATTGCTATTCTGCCCTCTATAAATAGAGGATCCTATGTACTTATAATTAGAGATTTGAATGAATGAATTATGGAGAGATTACTCTTTAGCTAAAAAAACTGTTATTGAGAGGTGGAATGCCTAAACCTTTAAGGGGTGTGATACTCAAAACCTGAGGGGTGAGATACCCATTCCTTTATTCTCTTTCACCCTTCTCAATCCTCCATCGATTCTTCTTTTTCTATTTTTATTTTCTGTTTATTGTTATTAGAAGTCCAGACCTGTTAAAGCATACAAAATCATAATCAGCCAGCCAAAGAGTTCTTGTTCTTGAAGCCAATCGACCCTCATTGCTGCCCAAGTTTGAGATTTGATCTGCAGATCATTTGGAGGATTGATTCTATACTCTAAGAAGATCAATCGATCCTCTCTTGAAGGTTATCTGAAAAAGACAAGTTGTTGTTCCTGCAGAACTTTTCACATTCTCTCCTAGGTCTGAAAATCAAGAAAGCATTTTTGTACCCTCCTTAGGGACTATCTACATCCAAAAGTGCAGCTTTATCGGACTCCCACAGACTTGGCAGCACCTTTCTCTCTCCAGCTTTATAGAAGTTCTTTCCCTCTCCTATCAGGTTGGGTTTTGGGTTGGTTTTGTTCCTATATGGGTATTGTATCCTTGGGGGTTTATTTGATGGTATTATTTATTTGTTTCTTGCTCCTATTTGTATTATTTGGGGTTATAAACTGCGGAGTTAGTTATTTGTAATCTACTCCTGCATTAAGTGATATCAGAGCTACGGTTGAAGAAAGCTCCAAACAATCTATCAGGGCTTAACCGAAGATGGTTCCATCAGTTCATTACTTTGCTGGACAAAGGGATACATTCTACATCCTTGATTGGTTAGATTCTCTGGAGGAATATTTTGACTACTATAACTTGACAGAGACACAAAAGTTTCAAGTTGTTTGCTTCTGGTTGATTGGCTGTGCTAGAGATTAGTGGAGAGTCCATGAAAAGTGACTCCGAGTTCGAGGACATGAGCTTAGGACTTGGGAAGAGATGAAGTACGAGTTAGTGACACAATACCTCCTTGTATATTTCCAAAGAAGGCTCTTCCCTCCACAGGATTCTCATCAGAATACCTCTACTGCTGCCCAATCTAATGATCAGCCACATTATTTTCATAGGGAATTCCTTGAATGGATGTGTGAATTGGATATGTATTTTGACAACTACAACTTAACAGAGACACAAAAATGCCAATATGCATGTTCCCAGATGAGTGATTGTGTTCGAATGGAATGGAAAGTCTGTGAAAGGCAACTTCAAGCTCAAGAATATAAACCTAGAACGTGGGATGAGATGCAGTATGAGTTGGTAGGCATGTACCTATCTGAGCATGAACGAAACATGTATTTCCTTCCACCAGATGTCCAGAAGCCACTCACACTTGACAATAGCATGAAGGATTCATTGGCTTCTATTGCGAAGGAGCAGCAAGAGAAGACATCTTTGACCAGTGAACTAGAGTCAAAAGTTGAGGTTAGTGTTAAATTTTTTTCAGCCATTCCTATTGTTGAGGAAGAACTAGTCATTGATGTCTCAATCAACAAGACTCATGTGGGAGAAGTCGAAAGCAACAAGGTGCCACAATGGACAATGAGGTTGAACTAGGGAACTTGACACTACAACAACTGTGATGATTGCGGACAACCAAGAGGAAGATCCTCAGAAGTTCAAGAATGAAGTTGTGTTTGAATCATCAATGGAACCGATTAAGAACCATCAGGTAGATGAACCAAAAGAGCTTTATGTTGCATTGAAGTTAGAAGAGATCAAAGGTGCATATGTAGATGACCCTAAAGATACATCCGAAGATGCTGAAGTTGAGCATGTGGAGTTTGTCATCCCATTAAAGTATCTTGAAGATCGAGCTCCTCACATTCTAGACTACATCTTTATTATCAAAGAGCTACCTGAATTTTTCTACGGCTTGAAGAGGGACGTGCACCATGATATAATCACCCTCACACTCTACAAAATTCGAGGATGAATTTCTTCTAAGAGAGGGCGAGTTGATGTAGATAAGTCACTTGGGCTTATTTTATTGCAAATAAGCTTTGGGTTGTGTTATATATGTGTTGGGCCTTTGATCCCAAGGGTTTTCTTTGAAATGGACCACTTTAATAGGCCTAAAATATGGGTAGAAGGTAGAAAAATAGGATTTAATTCATTAGTTTAGTTAGTTGTTATTTAATTTAATAAAGGCCCATTAGGCCATTGCTCGGTTGTAAAGTCCTATATGGACTATTAGTTAGTTCTACTCCATGTTGGAGTCATAAAGTCAAGTCCTAATCCTATTTTGAATCCCTAGTTGTAGTAGGAGTGTCTAGTCCTATTGGGAAACTAGCTTCTAGTTGTAGTAGGAGTGTTAAGTCCTATTGGGAAACTAGCTCCTAGTAGTAGTTTGATTGTTATTCTGTCCTCTATAAATAGAGGATCCTATGTACTTATAATTGGAGATTTGAATGAATGAATTATGAAGTGATTACTCTTTAGCTAAAAAAACTGTTATTGAGAGGTGAGATGCCTAAACCTTTGAGGGGTGTGATACCCAAAACCTGAGGGGTGAGATACTCATTCTTTTATTCTCTTTCATCATTCTCAACCCTCCATTGACTCTTCTTTTTCTATTTTTATTTTCTGTTTATTGTTATTAGAAGTTCAGACCTGTTAAAGTATACAAAATCAGAATCAGCCAGCCCAAGAATTCTTGTTCTTGAAGCCAATCGACCCTCATTGCTGCCCAAGTTTGAGATATGATCTGCAGATCCTTTGGAGGACTGGTTCTATACTCTAAGAAGATTAATCGATCATCTCTTGAAGGTTATCTGAAAAAGATAAGTTGTTGTTCCTGCAGAATTCTTCACATTCTCTCTCCTTGGTCTGAAAATCAAGAAAGCGCATAACTCCATAACCAGCCGTCAGAAGCCCTTCATATTTGGGAGGTTTTTGTACCCTCCCTAGGGACTATTTACACCTTAAAGTGCAGCTCCATCAGACTCCCACAGACTTGGCCGCACCTTTCTCTCTCCAGCTTTATAGAAGTTCTCTCTCTTTCCTATCGGGTTGGGTTTTGGGCTGGTTTTGCTCCTATATGGGTATTGTATCCTTAGGGGTTTATTTGATGGTATTATTTCTTTGTTTCTTGTTCCTATTTGTATTGTTTAGGGTTGTAAACTGCGGAGTTAGTTACTTGTAATCTACTCTTGCATTACAACTGCTCTTGAAATCTTCCCTAAAAAAAAAAAAAAGAAGTTGTACGAGGTATTGAAGGTCCTATCAAGAAAAAACTGGTTCTGTGAGGAAGGTGTTTTTTAATGGATCCAATGGAGTGCACATTAAGTTCTATCTGACCCCAAAACCTTAGTTTGGAGTTTTTGCCATTGAGATTGCTTGGATTTCTCGGTGCAAGAAAGGTGCTTGTTGGGTTTTGCAACTTTTTATGCAGCTAGAAATTGTCCTGATCCAAATATTGAGTACTATGAGAAATGTTAATCATGTTATGCAGCTCCCAATGCCACACATCCTGCGTTGAACACTTGAACTAGGTTTATAAGATCAACGTGTTTTCAAGAATTTTAGTTTGACATTAGAATAGAGTCGATAAATCAGTAGATTCGGACTCTAGAATGTGGTTTTAGGAAGGCTTGGACCTTTTGAATATACATTTCTCAAGTTTCTTACACTCCTTTTACTTCCTTTCAATTAACTGAAGAATCAAAATTTCTTATATAAAAGATTTACTACTCATCTAACTAGGTGCTTAGATCCGTGACTTAGTACAGGATTACTTCTATTATGTTTTTTTGCCTATTTTGTCCTCCCATCTTCCCCGTGTCAAATAAATTTTGTTTTCATTGGTGAGTGGAAAAAGAGGGGAAAAGAAAAGAAGGGGGAAGAGGGAAGGGGGAAGGGGGAAGGGGGAAGGGGGAAGGGGGAAGGGGCTGTATGTCATGTACATCTTCTGTCTAAAGTACTAAAATTGCTGATTCTCTTGTCCTGGAAGACTGGCCTATGAGGAGTCTAGCTAAGAGCTTGCTTCTAGACTGAACTTCTTGTTCAACTGCACCTTTCATATTTGGGGGTTTTGGTCTTCTTTTTGATAGATGTAGATTCTTGTCAATTTGCTTTTTGTTTTTCACTTTGTGCTTCAGGTCATTGATCTGTATTCTTTTGAGGATGCCAAGACAATTATTCCTGCTATGTTATGTTTGAATTGATTGTTACTGGGTTACCAGTGACCATGAATTAATTCCCTGAGTTGTAGTTACATGTGAGACTCAGTTAACCAAAGAATGATATGCTTTAATAAGTTTTCTAGCAAAAAAGAACTTGCTTTGACCAATTTTATCGTCCATCAACTCCATCTTATTGTGATATATACAAACTGGCCAGGTCACCCTCGATTTCACGGATCCGGTCCAAGATGCTGTATGCTACTTCCAAGGACAGGTTCAGGAGGGAGCTTGACGGTGTCCACTATGAGATTCAGGCTACTGATCCTACTGAAATGGATCTTGAAGTGATCAGAGACCGTGCAAACTGAGCCTTTTCTTTTGGTTCAAAGGGTTTTGCATCAAAGACCGGCTATGCCTTTGCTGGTCAACAAGGAAAAGGGCCTACCCTGCTTAACTTAGTTACTGATATGTGCAGTATCTGTTTCTGACGTTAGACATGATGGCTTTATCGTTAAATAAATCAGAACCTGGGAAGGCTGATAAGGTTAGGGGAAGCCCTTGTCTAGATATTGAGCGCTGGGAACTCTTGGCTTCCTTTTAATCATGATGCTTCTCAGGTTCAGTTGGGTTTGGTGGATATTGATGATTGGTTCTGGAGTATATATTTACATATATGAAATGGGTGTTACTAGCACTTGTCTGTTTCCAGCTTTGAGTATAATGGTCTTAACCCTGGATTAACTAAGTATTCAGTACATTTGGAAAGCTAGTGCAGAAATTATTGGTTGAAGGTGTCATGTGGTGCTTGGTCTAACAGTAAGGTACGAATGATCTGACCTGATGGTTTGAAACAGCCTCTCAACATTCTTGGGGTTCCGCTGCATAGTATGTACCCCTAACCTTGCCCATGCGGGAGCCTTGTTTACTGGGTACACTATATTTTAGCCATGGGAAGAACATAATGAGATGGAATAGGATTGTAGGCATCGACTGGAATTGGGATCAGATTATGTTGTTTATTCTGATTCCCCTAACCATATCTTTTCCACTTTGCTGAAGGTGTTCTATTTGGTGCCAGATTCTACCCCCAATTTCACTCCTGCACCTACACCCCCTTCCATTCCCTCTTTTTGTATGTTAAATAGATAAAGATATCTATCCACAAGGTTCTCCTTCCAACAATCACATTTTGGCTCTTCCTCCCCTCCTTGTAAAAGGCTAAATCACTGCCTTTATCACTCCTTTTCACATGCCAAACCCATAAAATCCTCTTCAATGTCCCACCATCTGGGCCTCATAATTTCCTTCTATAGCACACCTCTGCAGCTCTTCTTGGCCGTTCTTGCTCTACTAGTACCCTCCACAACGTGTTCATTTATATCCCTGACCCACTCTAGTACAGACCCTTAAGAAGATCCCACTAGACACGAGTAATGCAGGTCATGGCAATTCATCCTTTGCGGGTCCCAACGCCCACTTCACTCCTGCATGGATTCTGGAAGGACACTTCATGTACATTTCGGATACTTCCTGCTAAGTAAGACAAAAGTGAAATCAATTGAAATCGAGTCCTCGAATTCATTATCTGGTTCAATATTAATTTTGGGTTTTAAATTTTTTATTTTTATTTTTTTGGGTGTGTGGGTAAAGAGCTTGAAGATTGTTTGTCAAAAAAATAATAATAATAATAATAACAGACCCTTATAAGCGACGGAATCACAGGCTCCACATACCCCACACAAGCACATGTCCTCTGAGGCTTCGGCTCGGGCCCATCATTGTTAGTACATTCACATATAATACGTGGATAAAAAGTCATAATTTGGCGTAGCGATCTAAACAATTCGTATTATATGTGTATTTTATAGGTACTCGTATTATACTTGTTTTAAACGCATATGATACGTTTAGTTTGGGAAGGAAAAAAAAAAAATTCAACCCAAAAAGTCAAAACAACACTTCTCTCTTTCCATTGGTTTCTTAATTTTGAGAAAAAATGTGGATGACATGCCTCTTCGTCTCTCCATTATTACCTTATACCCTTTATTGAACTTCATTTTAGGCTTATCCTAAATCTATTTATCAAGAACCTTATGTGTCCACCCTCTTTTTCCTATCCATTAGCCTACTAAGTCTACTTAATTATAATTTTATCATCCAATTTAAAATATTACCTTAATTACGAATCTACCGTTGGTTATTACAATTCAATTATTGAATATCTGAATAGAACTAGACACAATATAATTCCGATTTTAAAATATGGATCTACAACAGTAGGGGTTGCTGTGGAATTTCTTGTTTAATAATATAATATCAATTAGGGGTGCAATAGGATCGGGTCCCCTTAACTAGGCCCAAACCCTCCCTAACCCTGACTCAGGGCCGCAAAAGTTCAACCAAGGCCCAACCCTTACCAGCCCTAATTGGCCTTGATTTTTCAAGGTTTGTTTAATAATATAATATCAATTAGGGGTGCAATAGGATCGGGGTCCCCTTAACTAGGCCCAAACCCTCCCTAACCCTGATTCAGGGCCGCAAAAGTTCAACCAAGGCCCAACCCTTACCAGCCCTAATTGGCCTTGATTTTTCAAGGTTGGGTTGGCGTGACCTTGACCTAACCCTAACCCTGGTTTGCCATCAAGAGCAAGGATGACCTTGATTGACCCTAACCCTAACCCTGGTTTGCCATCAAGGGAGGGGCATACCCTATTTTTTTTTTTTTTTTTTGATAAAAAAAGCAAGAGAGATCGATGAGAAGATATATTAGGGGTTTTGAGGTGTCAATGACTCAATGTTAAACAATATCTAAAATTATGTTAATATCAGGGTTAACATCAAGGTCACAACCAGAGTCAACATCAGGGACAAAAACAAGGGTTGGGTTCAGAGCAAGCTGGGCGAGCCAAAGACATCAACCCTTACCCACCCTGACCTTAACTCAAGGTCAGAAATTTCAGGTTTGGTCCGGCCCTCAAGGCCAAAATTTTAGTGTCGATACTTGTTTGGGATCAAAGTGGGCTAAGGGCGTATTTGGGCATTCAGGGCCAAACTTGCACCCTCTAATATCAATGATGATGTTTTAATTTATTAAATGATTATCTACATGCTATTATTATTATTATTATTATTTTGACAAATATATGTTATTATTATTTACTATAACAGAAAGTAATTGATGGATCACTTATCAACATTGGCTATGATAAACACGATTAAACTTAATTAATATTAGATGTAAAACAAACAAAATTGAGAAATAATTCCCAATTGAAAATCTATATTGGATTTAGGTATTCATGAGAGGATGGGATATTAGAATATATTTGTAAACAACCAGTTTTAGTTTATTCTTAATATCAAAATAAATTCGTATTTTGACTTTTGAATTTTTATATAGTAATGTATTAAATATGTATCGTATCATTGTTATGCACATATTATTGCATTGAATTTCTAAGAAATAATTTTCGTATGATCCGTTTAATTTTCATATTACTACCGTTCCAAATTTACTATGGCCCCATCAGACCAGAGGCCGATTGAAGGGGAAGATGAAGGTGAAAGCGGCCTTAATTTAATTAAATTCTTACTTTATTCATGCGAAGAGCTGTATTCATGTTACCTGTCACAATAAAGTGACAAATTGAAACAAAGGCCTCCGCAATTTAGGCGATTTGGGGATCTTTAAAGTTTAATCTCGTTTGGCCTTTGTTCTTTTTTGGTTTTTTCACCCTAGTGGCCAGGGGATCGCTGACCTGATGTCCCCTCTCTCTCTCTCTCTCTCTCTCTCTCTTTTATTTATTATATTTTATGGACAAAGTTTCCACCTTGACGATCCCTCTGATTAGGTGTAAGAGTTTCATTATTACAGATAATTTGACCAATTGGACTCCTCTATCATCATAGTTCCATAAGGTTGAATACATTATTTGGTACAAACAAACTTGACAGCTTTGTGAATTTACTACTGTTCTTGATAATGTTATATATATATATATATATATTTTTTTTTTAAGAATTGTTTGTCTAATTTTGTGGCAGAGCCACATTATGTGGAATCAGGTCTTTGCTTTAGCTTAAGACATGGGAGTAAAGGAGAAATGGTTTGTTGTTCATGATTGGGTAACCTACTTGTAAAAGGGATTTAAAGCGAAGAAAAATAAAAATTTTATATTTTAAAAAGAAATATTTATAATCATTACCCATATAATTTAATGTGATTGTATAGATTATTTAATTTTTTTAATCATATTTAGTAATAATAAATTTTACATATAATTTTTATTTTACATATTATTGCAAAGGGTTTTGGATGCAAAGTAAAATGAAATTTTATAACCAAATATGAAATAATCTGAAGTTCATGTTATAATCATATGAGGAAATGATTATGTATATTTATTTTTCAAGTATGAAAATTTCACTTTCTTCCCTTTCATATGCCTTACAAGCAAACATAGCCTAGGGAAAGATAGAAGTATTAATTTCTGTTCCTCTTGCCCACAATATATTGAAACCAAAATATTATTTACATAGATCCACATGGTCAGGATAAGAGAGAAAAACTAATAAACAAATGTAAGAGGGTTTTGTAAAAGGCAACATAATCCTTACACCAACGTGTGGGCAATAGGAACACTAATAGAAACATCAACATGGTAGAATTTCTGCCTTTCATGAGGAGTGGGGTTGTCATTTTGCCTCAACTATGTCTAGGCATAAGGGTCACATTGTGGTTCTTTTTATCCCAAAAAAAAAAAAAAAAGTTCCCTTTATCTAAATAAAATTTCATGACTTTATGATGATACACTTTCTTATTGTGGGGTGACTTTTTCCCTATAATTAAATGGAAAAAAAAGGAAGAAAAAAACCTTAAAAAGCAGTGTGGCTTCTATGTCTGCATGAGACTCAGTCAACACTCAGCTTTTGATTTGGTTATTTATTTTTTGGGTTGAAAGGATAAGGAGATTATTTCATAGAAAAGTGGAGAGAAATAGAAACAGTTAAAAAAAAAAAAAAAAAAAACACAAAGTTGCAGCAGGCACAAGAAACTTCCTATGAAAACTTCATTTTAGGTAAGGATAAGGAGATTATTTCATAGAAAAGTGGAGAGAAATGGAAACAGTTAAAAAAAAAAAAAGCACAAAGTTGCAGCAGGCACAAGAAACTTCCTTCCTATGAAAACTTCATTTTAGGTTTATGTTACATCATCTACCTTCCAAAGTCCAAACCAGAGCTCTAGGCCTTTGGGAGAGTTTATAGAGTCTCAGTGAAGTGGTCCCCGTGAAATTGTGGGGCACACATCCGCCTATCAGTTTTGGGCTTTGGTTATAGCAACAAGATAGTAGTTTTGGACATTTGCTTATTATATATTCTACTATCCCTTCCGTAAAACTTTCTTCCCCAGCTTTGGCCTTGAAGAACAGAAGTTAATCTTATAGCTTTTTTCTGTTCAAAGAGTAGTTTTGCTGCTTTTGCATTACACAAATGATTTGGGGGAATTCAGGGGAAGCATTATTAGACATGGCTCTGTGATTTGACTCTGCTTACAGCTTGAATTTGTCGGTATGGGTAGCTGTTCTAAGACGATTATGTGGTTCAGAAGGGATCTCAGGATTGAGGACAATCCTGCTTTAGCTGCAGCAGCTAGAGATGGGTCTGTCCTTCCTGTGTACATATGGTGCCCAGGAGAAGAAAAGCAGTTCTTTCCTGGCCGAGTATCAAGATGGTGGCTGAAGCAGTCCCTTGCCCACTTGGATCAGTCCTTGAGATCTCTTGGCGCCTCACTCGTGTTGATTAAAGCTGAAAACACTCTTTCTGCTCTTTTGCAGTGCATCGATGCCGTCGGGGCAACCAAAGTCGTCTATAACCATCTCTACGGTTTGCTTTCATTCTTACCCATTATGCTGATTCAGTTCTTGATTCGCTATGATGGATTCTACTGCTCATAACTTTCTCATCAGATCTTTGATTTTACATTCATGTCTAAAGTAGTATACTGGTAGGGTGTGAACGCCTTGGTATATTTTATAATCTCTCAAAAAGTATTCTTATCTGCAGGCAATTTGCATTCCTTATAATTCTTGCCAATAGAAATTGTCAACCATCCTATTTGAAACCTTTGAAAGGTTGCTGATCATTTCCTAGATGCGATAAAGTATCAAAAATCTTTATTTCCAAGAAATCCGGTTGCTGATATGTTGAGAATTGAAAACACATAACAATATTGCCATAAATGAACTGTAAAATGAGAACTATAGAAAAGAGATACTTGCAGATACTTGCGTGCAATTATTACCAAGTTATACTTTCTCCCGCCAATGAGCTGTGGTTCCCCTCCCCAAGTTAGGATGCAAGCAAATAGTGTCTGTGAGCTGTCATACTCCTCACTACTTGAATCTCAAATCATTGAATTGATTGAATGATCTTATATCTCTTAAAAAACCAGAGAGACTAATATGAAAAGATGTTGAACCAGCCAATATCAATGTTCAGTCTAATTGAGTTATATATCTTAAAAAAAAAAAAAAGAAGAAGAATTGAGAGGATGACTAGTGGAGCATCTGTGAAGAATGTATCCTGTGGTTGTAATCATGAAATAATATTTAATCAACCAAACATTCCATTTGAATTTCTAAAGGGGTGTTTCAAGTTCTAAGATGGTGGAACCTGAAATAGCTAAAGTATGACCATGAAAGAATAAATTCAAAAGTCAAAACTAGGTGGAATAAATTATGAAATTGTGCCATACATGCATTTTATTTGCTTCAATTTTGATGTTTGAACACATGGACCTCTAGCAGATTTGAATGACCATTTGAGATGTTGAAATTTTCAATTGCAGCAGTAAGAATTAAATTAAGCAACTTGACAGACCAAATGGCTCCTCAATGAGGGTTCAACTCAGTGTACGATTGTGATGTCTATCATTGTGATTGTCCACTTCACTCGACTATTAGGTTTTCTTTTATTGCTTCTTGTTGCAGGAACTTGCTTTTTGACTGTTGATGAAACATGGCTTGCTCTAAGTTGATGTCTGTAATTAATGTTTATCTGATGGACATCTATAAAAAAAAATTCAAATCCACTATTGACTTCTTAAATTAGTCAGTGGAAATTGTGTTTGTTTTACGTAAATTATTTTTTTTTTATTTTTTTTTGGGGGGGGGGGGTGGGGTCTCAGATCCAATTTCTCTGGCCCGTGATCACGATGTCAAACAGAAGCTCGTGGAACATGGAATTTCTGTGCGGAGCTTTAATGGAGATTTGTTGTATGAACCATGGGAAGTGCATGATGAGAAGGGCCAAGCTTTTACAACCTTCAACGAATACTGGGATAAATGCTTGCATGAGCCATTTGAATCTGCCTTGGTTCTTCCTCCATGGCGATTGGTACCTCCTGCAGGTCTGTTACAGACTCTTGGCCAAAATACAAGGCTATCTACTATCACACTGACTGGTTGAGAAATGCATTCTTGTTAGTTTGAGTCAAATGAAAATAGACAATAAAAACACCTGATGAGATACCCTGTGTTGATTAGAAATGTAGGTGACTAGTTATGAACAGTGTGATTGTAGGCTTATTTTCATATATCCATGGAAAAGGTAGCAGAATGGGAAACATGTAGTGACACGCAATGGAGTATATGGTCAAGTGAGTTATGACTACATGAAAAAGGATATTCAGCTTAAGTATTCTGATTTTTCTATAACAGGAATAATTGAAAGCTGTTCAATCGAGGAACTGGGTCTTGAAGATGAATCAGAAAAGTCTAGCAATGCTTTACTAGGAAGAGGGTGGTCTCCTGGTTGGATGAGTGCTGATAAATCCCTCAATGAATTTGTTGATCGACATCTGCTTAACTACTCCATAAATAGGCTGAAAGCAGAAGGGACCTCAACATCACTCTTGTCCCCACATCTTCATTTTGGTGAATTAAGTGTGAGAAAGGTCTTCCAGTGTGTAAGGATGAAGCAGATTCTCTGGGCAAAAGAGGGCAACTCTGATGGGGAGGAGAGTGTTAGACATTTTCACAGGGCTATTGGTCTCAGAGAATATTCACGTTATTTTTGCTTCAACTTCCCGTTCACTCACAAGAGATCATTGCTTAGAAGTTTGAGATATTTTCCTTGGCGTGCTGATCAGGAAAATTTTAAGGCTTGGAGACAGGGTCGGACTGGTTATCCATTGGTGGATGCAGGAATGAGAGAGCTTTGGGCAACGGGGTGGATACACAACAGGATTAGAGTTATTGTTGCAAGCTTCTGTGTGAAGTTCTTGCTGCTTCCATGGACATGGGGATTGAAGTACTTCTGGGACACCTTGTTGGATGCTGACTTGGAAAGCGACATCCTTGGTTGGCAATATATCTCAGGCAGCTTACCAGATGGTCATGAGCTCAACCGTCTGGACAGCCCAGAGGTACACTGTCTCTTCATTTTGTAAGAAGTCTTAATGGATGCAATTTCATTCCAAACTATTGTGCTGCCCTCTATTCCAAAAAACCTTTTAGTTGGAGGCAAATTCCACATATGATATGTATTCTCTTGGAAGTGGTTTCTTCTCTTTATTATTATTGTTATTATTTTTAATTTTTACATATATATTAGTTTGCTGAAAAATTAGATACCCCCATGGCTTAGTGCCAGTTGGTTGTGTTTTTCAGTGCTGTTTTATATAGACTGGACCACAGTGGTCTTCGTATTTCCGCTTCTGCAGTTTGGCTGAACATTAGAACCATCCAATCGAACATTTGAACTGGATATTCCATTGATAACATGCATGCAATGAATATATAATTTATTAAGAAGTTGTAATACGTAAATGGCTTCTTTTATATGATAAGTTTTTGGGGAGGTGAAACAATGCCATGATTCAAAACCTGGCATGAGGTACGACGTACCATAAACTAACCAGTGCAGTGGTGACACCATCAAAACATGACTAATCCATTGAAGCAATCACCTAGAGCTATGGCGAGGATTTGTGATTATATGATGAATTATTTTATAAAACTAATTTATTCAACGTTTAATGTTTTGTAGCTCATATCTTATATTTATATGCTCATGATATCATAATGATGTTACACTTCTGAATGGTTGCACTGTTGATTGTTGACTTCAAATGTGTTAGCATCCATTTTGGTGTTAAAGACTTCACTTTTGGGCAGGGAAGACTTTTTATTCCATTTTTTTAGCAAAAGAATGTCACTAGTAAGTACTTTTTCCCAGCAATTGAATTTTCTATGTTTCCTTATAATCTGGGCAACAGGTTCAGGGCTGCAAGTTTGATCCAGAGGGTCAATATGTGAGGCACTGGGTTCCTGAGCTAGCAAGAATGCCCACTGAGTGGATTCATCATCCTTGGGATGCTCCAATAACAGTGCTTAGAGCTGCGGGAGTGGATTTGGGTTTAAACTATCCAAAGCCTATTATTGGAATAGATTTGGCGAGAGAGCGCTTAAATGCTGCTCTATCTATGATGTGGGGATCAGAAGCAGCTGCAAGGAACACAACATCAAGTGGAACAAATGAAGTTGTTGTTGACAACTCTGATGCTATTGAAAACTTAGAAATTCCAAGGGTTATCTTAAACGAAAGAATTTCCCGCAGTACTAATTCTTCTCGTGATCAAAGGGTTCCCTCAATTCAAAATCTAAAGAATGGTCCATCTGAGCGGAAGAGATCTAAATGCTGGGAAGATGAGGAATCTTTCCGTGATAACTTTCGAAGTGTCATCAATGAAGCTGATGTGTCTAGGACAGTTGAAGACTTATGCTCTACTGCTGAATCATCTGCTAAGAAACGAAGCACCGGTGAAAATCAGTCCTCTGTTTCTCATTTGTATTCTGCATCTTTGAAACAGGAATCTTTGGATGAGTATGAACTTCCTGCCTCTTCACGACCATGGCATGAACAAGTTGACTTGGAAGAAGCTTCAAGCAAAGAAGGTAATCCCGTACTCAAGAAATACTTGCAATCTTGTGAACACTGTTATTAAACCTCGACCTGCCTGACCAATCAAACTCCAACCCCTTTTGGACGGTGTCCACATGGGGAGGAAGATAAAACCAGACTTCCAGCTGGTTGATGTCTCTACTTCAGGAGTTTTGGTTCATTATTATATCTAGAATTTGTGCATGGATTATTTATGTGGTACTGCTGTTCGCATAGATATGTAACATAGGTGCTTTATTTCACCCTTGGAGCATCATTTGTAGACATTGACACATTTGAAATTGCACGGATAATGCGTAACCATAGTAAATTTTTTTTCCCTCTATTATGTACTCATTAATTGTGTATTGCTAATTAAGTGTGTTGCAGTTTTGGTTGTGAGATTGCTGTTCAATTACTTGGTGCTGGTTCTTGTGAAGCTGTGCCTTAAGAACACAGAAGTGGTGTTGGGCTTTTCACTTAAGTCTTAAGATTTGTAATATCTGTTTTGTGCAGGAGGAACTGGATTTTGATTCTTATATCAATCTTAAAAGCATGGGATGAGAAAAAGAAATGGTAGGTAAATGTATTTATATATGTGATAATATTAGTTTCTTGCTTGAACAAGTTCTCCACTCCCCCCTCCTCATTTTAGGCTTTGTTATATATAAAAGCAGGAAAAAGGTTCTCTGAGCAAGCGGGGTAGAGTGGAATCTCCCATGCTCTCTTATGCCCCCAGCTTATTGACTGTCCGATTCCTCTCTCCACATTTCAGCCATTCAATCCATATGCTACTGCAACGGTGCAACTCATGCTGGCACCGCCACTGCACCCTATCTATTACCCCCTTCTCTCCCCTGCTTGCCACTCATCTACCCCTCTCTCTCCCCCGCTGTCTCCCCTCTCTGCAATTCCCTCTGCCACTTGGCTATGTTTCTCTTTCTTAGTCCATTTTTTCTTCGTTGGATATGGACTCATCGGAGAGAAGAATTAGGGGGTGTTTGGTTCGGTAAATCTTTGGGATGACATTCTTTAGAATGATAATTCTTAATTTTTGGAGCTGTTTGGTTCCACTAGATTGACCCTCATAAGTGACCACCCTACTTCCCATGAATGACCATATTACGAAGGATGTGTTCCAAATCTGAGTTTACCTCAACACTTAAACTCAGATTGGAGCAACATTTTTACCACCTAATATAAAAGGAGAAAGCGGAAAGAAGTTCTTTACGGAAGCCAATATCTCAACCCGCGAGAAACATGTACTAGCCTCAAGGTAGGGGTGTCAATTCCTAAACCGAACTGGTAAAACCGGCCGGACCAAACCGATAACAACACGGACCGAATCGAACCGAAGCCTTATTGGTTCGGTTAGGTTTGGAGTATTGCAACCCCAAAACCAAACCGAACCGCACCGGAAACCGGATGAACCCGAAACCAAACCGAAACCGGCTCAAAACCCGGACCGAAACTGAAACCAAACCGGTAAGAAACCGAAACACTCCAAAATTCATTAAAAAAAATCAAAATTTGCATAGTTTTGTATACATTTGTATGGAAAGTCGAATCCAAACTGGACCAAAAACCAAAACCAACCCGGCTGCAAATCGATTTAAGAAACCGAAGACAAACCGAAACCAAACCGCACCGAAACCGGAATTTCCTTATTGGTTCGGTTTCGGTTTCAGCTTTCCCACACCGAAACTGACTCAACTCGGACCGAAACCGAGCCGAACTGACCGATTGACACCCCTACCTCAAGGCAACCAAACGATTTTTCAGAAAGAAACATAATTCAGAAGAATGTCTATCAAAAGATTGACATTCATATCCGATATATACACCATTTGATTTACCGAACCAAACACCCCCTTAAGCTCTCTCTAGGGGTCTTGATTGCTTTGTATCTGTTGTAGGCAAGAATTCACTAATAATGGTATTCATTCAGGCAAGAATAGATTCATCATTCCATTTCAATCTAATAAAAAACTGGAGAACGATTGGTTCGGGTATCTCGATTGAACTACCCATAAATGGTATTTTTCGTAGATTTCAACCTTCTTGCTACGATTTATCGCCATTGGTGTACCCTGGTTTTCATTTCAGTTTGGCAGTTGAATGTCAATGTTCTTGCTTATAATACAACAAGCCACGTCTTTCATTTTAGTTCAGTGATTGAATGTCGATGTTCTATCGATTCATCTGTTTTCTCACCCTTTTTACCTTTATTCTTTGTCTTTGAGCCAGAGCTAACCAAGCCTTTCTTCTTCTTCCCACCATACTTAATAGGATTTCCACTGTAGTTCTCTGATTTCTTCTCTGAGCTGGTAACAGTCCCAACCACCGGCAATAGTTCATGAATAAATCCTCAGATCTCCGGGCTCTTTGGTGCTGATTAGGAACCCTTTCTTTGACTAAATCATCACTTAAAAAAAAGAAAAAAAAATCCAAAGCTTCTTAAAACCGACTACACATTTTCATAGTTTCAATCAAAATTTGCCTCCTTAATGCATTTCCGAGAACTAATGACAGCAGCTCATCGTTGTCTATATTGTAATTAGAACTGCAAGAAAAATGCATAAGGGCTCGCAGCAGAGGACGCTCACTTGTGTCTTCTCTGCGTTGCAGGAATCAGAGCTTCCGTATAAACAAGTGTCTTAAAGCATGAACTGATCTCTTGTTCAAGCACGGAGATGGTCTTCCGAGAGAGAGATTCCCTTCTCACAGTGTCCATTCTGTCGTCGAGGATTTGATGAAAACTGGGGAGCTGAGGCTAAAGAAAAAGAAGAGGGCCAAGAAGAAGTGCCAGAATTCCCCCCTCAAAGATTTATGCTGAAGATGGGTTTCTTTAGACCCAAGTATCTCTTATGCAGGACAAGAATGATTTGGATTGCTCATATCCCTTCCTTGTCTAGTGTAACACAGAGGACCAAACAACAATATAATTATCTTGTTAAGGCCCACAATTCCAAGGCCTTGACACTTGCTCAGGTTATAAGGTGCAGTACCTACGGCTTACATCAAACAGCCCACGACACAGCTGGGGACGAAACCAGTACCGTTCATGGCCTCATTCTCCTCCAAGGAACCTAACACATGTCTCCTGGCTTCTCAAGTCCGAAATCGCTGCACCTGAGCATCATCACCGCCTACACTGGAGAAATGGAGCCCTCCGGTCTGCTTTACCATAGTGGACAAGTTGCTTCAACTCTGAATCAGGGACATTCATGTCCTGCCTTCTTATTTCTGGTTTTTGTGGTGGATTACAGGAAAGCTAACAGAGAGGGGGAGCCGGGGATGCAGAGAGAGGGAGTGGGGGGAGAGTGAGGATGCAATGGCAAACAGAGTGAACAGTTGGAATTCTTTCTCCTCCATCCAATGGCAATAAGGTGCTAGCATAAGGGGTGTAGGAGATTCCATTCCACCCTGAAGCTCAGAGAACTTTTTCCATAAGAATAATATATGTTTATTTCATGGTTCCATAAGGACGAACCGGAAAAAAGAATATTGGAAAGAAAAGTTGATATTTTCTGGCTTACTGTACTGCATTGCACATGCAAACTACTGTCATTCTTGGCATTGCAATCATGAAATATTATGGTGGTAATTGCTGCTTTTCCCCCTTATGATTTATTAATTTTTTGGATAAGCAACGAAAATATATAATTCTGCTCAGCATGTATCAAGGCCCTGTCCGATTGGATGTTAATTATTGTAAAATAAAATGTTTTAAGATCAAGAAAGAAGCTAGAAAAATTGTACATTGTAGTTAGAACTGAAGTAAAAGTGTGTTCATTCTCCATACTTTTCTACAAGAATCTAAGGAATGTATTTGAAATTTTGGTGACTATATGTAGTAAGTTTCTGAGTTATGCAATTATTGTTGGTATTAGTTGAAAACTTTACATTTTGTTTTTTGTTATAATTTTGTTTTGCCTTATACAACCTATTTCATCCAACCAGATGGAGCCTAAACATTTCTTTCTCTTACAATGGTTACGATATTTCCATATATGTTGCTTACCTTGCAATGTTTCTGTTTCTAACCAAATGTTATAAAGGTTGTTTATTTTTATTCACTTTGGTTCCAATCCAACCAAATGGACCTTGAGCATTTTATAACATGAATAGTGTTATTACTGATATCCATTTATTCTGCTCGATGAGAACAATACTTGGCATGATTCCTTGAGATCTAACTTTGTTGATTATGGTTTAGTGAGGCTTACCAACAGATTTTTGCAAATCGTAGATCCGTTGATTCAATTTTCTGACAATTAGGCCCTACTTGTTTGCAGGGGAGTATGGGGTGGGATAGTTAGGGATGTGGGCCAAATGTGTGGTGGGGTGAAATAACAAGGAAACAGAAGAAGGGAAGTGATGGGTGAATCACTGTAGCATCCGTAAATTGGATATGATTCCATGGACACACATGGACCCCCAAACGGGGACACTTAACAGTTTGGTTGGGTGGGAATGTTCCAGAGAAATGGTTTCACAATGGCGAAGAACAGAAACCTAAGAAGCAAACTTCTGTTTCTCATCACATGGAGATGCTGAGATGGAGAAGAGGCAACATTTCACAATGGCATGGCCGACTGGTGGAGGGCGAGAGCAAAGGAAGAACAAGTTGTTCACTCTTAATTAATGTGGGGGAAGGGATGGTTCTGTGTGGTATGATGCAAAGGATGGATTGGAAAAAGAAAATGTTCATAGCTTTGATTATTTAATTTCAGAAATATGAGATTCAAAGAGGACACCATTTATTTTATTCGTGTTTTGGTTCCAGATTCTCACTCAGAAGGTCAATGACGAAGGAGAAGGCATAGCAACTGAGAGAAAGACAGAGAAAGATATAGGGCTAGGAGCAATGGGGGTGAGTGGAAAGTGAGGTTGTTTTCTCCAAATCAATGCAGCTGGCCAGTGTCTTAGTGATTTTGGTGGGACTTTGAAGTGGAGGTTTTCTGAAGACTCCCCCACAACCCCCCCC
>NC_056566.1:17400287-17421638 GCF_013358625.1 Macadamia integrifolia
AAAAAAAAAAAAAAAAATCCAGACCCCTCACTTTCCAATGTTTTTGGGAAAGTCTGACAAATTTCCCACCCCTTTATTCCCAACCCATCAAAACCCCTGCAAACAAATGGGGCCTTCGGGAATGAAGTATGAGAATATTGAAAATGTTTTTATCTTTGTGGTCGTTTTGATGCATTCAGTTGATTTTAATGATCTTCTTTGTTGGTCTAGATTGCGGTGAAAATTTTGATCATACATGAAATCTCAATCAATAATAGGAATGAAATATCATCTGGACTTTGTTTATGTATTGTTTCAACATACCAGATCAAGGAGGATTTGAAGATCTTGAGCATTTTCCTCTTCAAAATTTCCTTATCGGCAATTTAATTTTTATTACTTTATATTTATATTTTTTGTTTTTCTTTAATCTATTCACTGTTTAATTTTTTGTTCATAATTTAGCATTAACATTTTATTGGGAACATAAAGAGAAGTTAGTATTAACATTATATTGGAATCATTAGGGAATTAATTTCTGTGTGAATCGGGGCAAGTATTTATGCATTAAGCTGTGGTTTGCAGTTGAATACCTTTTGATTTGTTGGCATGACAATGGCTTATCAGAGGAAAATAGATTGGTGGGGCTTAAGTAGAAGTTCAATGAGAAGAGAGCAGACTAAGGTTGGGAAGGCCGAAGTTCTAGATGAGAGATGATGTTGGGGGGCTTCTCCCGGACAGTGGTTGCTGATATGCCTGATATGCATCAGTACCTCTTGAGGTCATGGTATTCATTTCCTTGATTTCTTCCCTATTCTATGTTGACATTAGAATTCCTAGTAACAATTTATCGAGAATGTCAATTCCAGTTTCCCAGTCTTTGTTGTAGAATTGCCTATCTTTATTCTTGAATACTACATGCAGGCAATAACTTCCCCAGCATTGGCCAAACACTTATGGAGTAATAGTCAGTATATTGGTTTAAGAAATGCTTGTTACCTCTAATGTTACACAGTATTCTTTTTTCATGGTTTAAATTGTCTGTATCATATTAATAATATATATGCCTGCCTCTGACATGGTACAAGATGTTCAGTTTAATCCCTCTGTAAATGGAATTCTTTCTGTCACCTGTATCCATTTGTAGCATACTTAAATTCACTAGCATTTCCATTTCTCATTCTCAAAGTCTATATTCCATTAAATTCATGGCATTGGCTTCATTGGATACCCTCTGGCAAAGATTGGTTGAGGCTTAACTTTGATGATGTTGCCAGGGAAAACTAGAAACTGTGAGTTCTGGGGCCATCTGTACAACCGTGATGGTTATTTCTTGTTGCACTCTTGCTTGATGTTTTGCTTGTTACAATGGAAGTCTGGGAATTAGAGATATCATGGTTCTTGTATGTTGGAAATGATACACGAAAATGTGGCTTTGACGGGAGCCTTTTACTCACATCACTACCTTCCTTAACCTATACTAGATGGTTCCATGGGAATTGGGATCTTGTAACCTGCTGATTTTTCAAAGATTGGCTGATAACTTTACTGATAATATGGCGAATTCCAGGATGGGGATACTTGTATAGTAGTAGCTGATTGTGATATGCAATTTTCATTTCTTGTTCTTTCACTTAGTATACATTTTGTTTTCCTGCAATAAATTTCCTCTTACCACAACAGAAAGAAGTAAGAAAAATCTAAATCTAGTTATAGTGGACATTGTTCTATCTATGCTCATTTATGTATATGAACAAAGCAGCTGATACATTCCTGCATGTTCTTTTGGTATGAAGGGACTATTTTAAAGGTCCGAGATGCAGGTTCGTAGTCATACACTCGTATAATTCATTATACCATGCACAATTGTATGAATTAAGTACAATATCAAATGTTGTAGTTGTTGGATAACAAATACAAAGCTGATGGCTATTATTTTGGATATATATTGCATGTTAATTTACTTTCAAATTATAATCACAATGAAAATATGACACAAGTTGGAAAAAGGCTTTGCTTGATTGCCTAAAGATGTAGAGTTTTAGGGTGTAATACACATGAAGAAAGTGTGATTTTTATTTTTGTGGGGCTGATTCTTCCCTGTGTTTTGGATTATGCTGAATGCAAGTAGAAAGGTGGAAGATGTAATACACATGAAGAAAGTGTGATTTTTATTTTTGTGGGGCTGATTCTTCCCAGTGTTTTGGATTATGCTGAATGCAAGTAGAAAGGTGGAGATTCTTTTTTCTCTGCTCTAATTATACTTGCATGTACTTTTCTAATAACATCCAGGTAAGCATATTCTGATTCCCTCCACTCCACTTCCCCGCCACACCCCCCCCCCCCAAAAAAAAAAGAAAAGAAAGTATGCGTGTTTCATATTTGATAGAGATAGATATTCAGAGGACATTCAAATGCATTTAAGAACTAATATGAGATTTATATTGCAGAGTGATAATGCCAAAGCTTTTTAAGTTGAAACTGAATGAATAATTGGTATCGTCATGGTCATGTAAAGCCTCTTTGGTCCTACCAAAGACATTAATTGCTAATAAGATTAAAAGGGGAAGAGATCACTGCTTGGTCACATGGTCCGTATGCCAGTATGGGTTCAACGAGTGTTCAGGGGCATCATATGAATAATATTTTTGATTTTACAAGGAGGGGATGGTAATTTCGTGTGCACATGTGTGGGCACATAGCTGTGCACACGTAGCCAGGTAGCTCTCTTTCATATGTGACTCGCATAATGAAAGTTGGGTCAGCTTTATTTTGTTTGCATTGGGAGTGTGTTGGGCCTGCCACCATCTTCTTAAATTAAGACAAAATATAAGTATTTGTCCAATTTTTAAGGTCCCCCCCCCCCCAGGTGGACAACTAACGTTGTCAATTTAGAATTGGAATCGAAAATTAAAACCGGCCATTTGGAATTGAATTGAATAAGAAAAGAGTTGATTTTGGAAAGTGAAATACCATTCGGTTTGATTTCAATTTTAGATTGAAAATCATTGGTTTGAATTTGACATAACCAAACACAAATCATACTGGACCCCACAATCATGCATCACCTTCATGTGTTATTTGTTTTAACAGGTTATTATAGTAACAAAAATTCAGTCTTACTCCAACTAAATGGGGTCAACTACATTAAACCCTTGTTATTTAATCCATCCTATCCCCTTTCGAAAAAAAAAAAAAGGATCCTTGCTCTTCAATCAGCTCTATTCAACATCATATTTGATACAAACCCTAAGGTATGCATGTTTCTTCACCATTTCTCCACAAGTCATTTTAGGTCAACTTCTAGCTCTTTTAGTCCTTTCAATTTAACCCCGCTAGTATTTTGTTGCTAGTCCCAAGCCCGAATAAAGGAGGATGGTTGAGTGCATTAAGTCAGAACCTAGCCAAAAATAAAAATAAAAATAGTGAAAAATTTTTATATGAATTCTACAACTTCCTTCTATTTGCTTCTATCAGTTTTCCATTTAAATAAAATTTGAACCAAATTATTGAGATCATATACAAACCAAATGAAATCAAATATAAAAAATTGAATAAAAATCAAATAAAACTGAATACCAACGTAATAGAATACCTAACAAAAATCCGGAAAGAAACCTTTCCATTCAATTTTAATTTGGGGTTGAAAATTATTTGATTTCAATTTTTACATATTGTATTCTGAGGAAAATTAAAACCTAATAAAAAAACTGGAACCGATCCAATTGACGCTCTTATGGCGACCAATGGTTTGTAAAGATTAAAGAGGCCCTTCAGTAACCGCCTAAGAAAATGTGTGATCTTGTTTTGGTATGGTAGTTGGAATGGCAGTTGCAACGGTTACCGTGGAATTCATGTGCTGACAATGAGATTCGGGTTGTCAGTTTGTTACCTTTTCGGTCCTCCCTCACCCACTACTGAATGATCATATTTAAGGACTAGTTTGCCCTCTTTGAAAGATAAAAATTTCATCCATGTTGATGTTTTCATGGATGCTCTCATTGGATTTTGTACTAGTGTAGTAATCATGGTGTCGAACAGAAAACTCCCCCCCATTATTATGGGCAATTGCTACCTGATCACGTGAACCATGCATTAGTGTGGGTCCAATGAGATTGTGTATTGGAGCACTAAATATAGAAGAGTTTATTGATTTTCATGGGGAGTAGAATAGTAATTTTGTGGCTCGTGTCTGAGGGCAAGAACCACATGACTAGGTAACATTCTTTTCCCTTATTATTATTGAGAACAAAAACTCTGCATGTGATATCCTCAGTATTGCAAGGCTCCATCTCCCCTATGCTAGGAAAGATTCTCCCACCCTTGTTATTATTATTGGGATTAGAAACTTTGCGTGTGATATCCTTGCTGCTAGGCTATGTGGCCCTTGCACTAGCATAGGGGTCAATGCCAGGTCACGTGGGGAATCAAAATTGGTGGGAATTTTTTGCATTTCACTGGAGGGGGGGGGAGGGCATCATTTCACCCCTCAGTGTGTAGGGCAACATAGCTCAGTTGTAATCATTTTTCCCTTAATAAGGGAAAAAAGAAAATTGTCTGGTCTCATTACCCCTGTGCCCAGACATAGGAAATAAAAAATCATATCGATGTTGATGACCCTACGCATGTTCCCAATGCAGGGCCAGATGACCAAGCTGCAATCTCTTGCCCCCTCAATAATTGAGTTGTAGTGACATGATGCATGATTGCTACATTTCAACGGATGTAGGATTGTAGGTGTTGTTTGGTTGGTGATATCAATGTTAATTCAAAAGAAACAACCTTGAGAAAGAAGAATAGAGAAAGAGAGATATATATGAGCGTTAGTTAACTGTCTCTTTTTTGTTTTCCCCCTCGTCCTCTTACTTCATCATTAACATCATTTGTGTTGTTCCTTAGTCGCATTGAGTTGATGTGAGGGAGGAATGTAACTAACAACTAATGACCTAATGCTTATCCAAATCCATTTATGATCACTTTTATCAAATTTCCTCCTTCAAAACCAATACAAATGTTCCACTGCATTTGCGCAACAACAAAGGAGTCATCATGAATGGATGGATGATGTAAATCGCATAATTTTACTAGATCTCCATCTTCTAGAAGTCTTTGTATTTTTTCTTGGGATTTCCATTAAACAAACAAAAAACTGATATCCTAAGTTTTGAAGTATGGAGAGAGAGAGAGAGAGAGAGAGAGAGAGAGAGAGATGATGGTGAGACTCCTTCCACAACATACAGTCCATGTTAGGACTCGGGAGGTTTTATTTATTAATTTTTTTTTTAATTATTATTATTTTTAGAGCGATGAGCTCAGGGAATACGTCTCCTGATATTGTCTGTTCTAAGCTGTCCGTCGAAGCTAACTTAATGTCGCCTCCACGGTTTTAAAATGCTTCATGAGGGAGTGAGGACTCCAATCTTTTTAAGAACCACATTCTTTCCTTTGCTCATCGACTAGGGTTTAGTTGTCAATATTGGGATCGGTCTCGATTGCTACCGATAGGATACTGATCCAGGAATGGCTGTATTGATCTGGATCAATCAATATTTTCCCTATTTTCATAGAAACTAGTTTTTTTTTACAATTTTATGTTTGATATCGATATGATACCAAATCAGACTCAATTGGTTCCAATACAATACAACTAATACGACCAATCCAATATCAGTACCTAAAATCATAAAACCATGCTCACTGATCTGAGATTATCTTAGTCACCCCTGAAGCCTCAAGAAAATAAACCGAGAAGCCCAAACTGGCTTTGCATTGTATAGCAATAATATTCTCATTCAAGAATCATTTGAAGGGCATCTTTGGTCAAACCAGTTGGAAGGAAGGCTTCTCCTTGATTGATCACCCATCAAAGTTATGGGTTCCAACTTCCTATTGGCCCACTATGTTTGACCTAGTAATCTTTATATTTCCAATAGCTGAAAGAAACTTGTGCCAAAATTTGCAAAAGTTGAAATGTCTGCAAGTCAACAATGTTGGCAGTGGATGGATAACTAGGCTGTGTTGAGACTTGAGAGGCCTCTCAACCTATGGTCCTGTTGATAGTTGAAACTACATTTCTACAAAATAATTGAAGTTAGCCTTAATTACGTAAAGAAAAAAAAAAAGGCAGAAGATTATAGTAATATTGGTTGGCATTTACACTTATTCCACTACATCTGCATGACACACAAATATCAAATCCACTGTCTAATCTTACTGATATCTGATTGAACAAAGTGATGGAGTCCACCATTGCAAATACACTAATGCGATGCCAATCAATTTCTCAATCAAAAGGAACTTGTAAAAAAAAAAAAAAAAAAGGATGAAAATGTGATATGCATGAAAATGTTTTCCCACGACCTTTTACATTCGTAAAATTCTCTCTCATCCTTGATGATGTGGATTTTTTAGTCATAAAAATAAATTCTAATACAACAATTGGTAGGGTTTTAAGAGATTCCCTCATATTGGTGGCATCGGGACCTTTTCAAATGATGTAAATGGATATTCGAAAATTTGAATTCGATTTGTATTCATATTCGTATATCTGTATCCATATCCTTTTAGAGGTATCCAGATCATAGTTAGCAAAAACGGAAACGACAAAAAAAGGAAATGGATAGTACATATTTTAAACAGTAAAAAGTTTCGAATGATACGGTCAAATAAACGGTAAAAGAAAACAGAGAATGGTAAAAATCGAAAAACGGACGGTATGGGTTTTAAACGTGTAGATTTCAAATAAATGAGACTAAAAAAAGGTAGTATACTCATATAAATTAAGGAATTATTATATGAATATCTACATCTAGTGTTCAAAACAACTACAATATCTAACATTAATGCTTATACATCTCATATCTCATTATAAATTTTAAAACATATCATTGAATATCATCCAATAACAATTCTAAATTCATATACCACACATGCCCAAAGTCTTATTGAGCAATGTGACAAGGTTATGGTGTTGTTCATTGTTGTCAACATAGTCAACATACTCTTGAAGTGATATATGTTCACTTAGAGTTAGGAGTCATCACTTTAGAAATATTTTTCAGCAAATACATCAGTTTATAGCTCAATTTTGGGGTCCATGAATTGAAAAAAACACATGAGAAATATAATCTATTACATTAGCTTCAAGTTGGTGAAAGAATCAGGTCGATCAAAGTTCGAGAAAGAGATATATGGTCAATTAAGTAGATATTATGTTAAAAAATTAAGTCTTAAAAAATGCCATAAAAACAGGAACGCTTTTTAAACGTGTTTAGAATGTGAATACTTGAAGTTTGCCGTTTTTTAAAGTATCTTTGGGAAACATAAGGTAAAACGTGTTTTAAACGTTAAAAGATGGAAACATGTTTAAAACAAGTTTTAAATGCATTTTTGTTAAAAGTGATTCGGATAAGTCAGAAGAAAAAAATTTCTAAACCAAATAGGTATCCAACTAAAAAAAAAAAGGTATCGAATAATCTTGAAGTGCTTTGAAGATTCGACATATTCTAGAGAATGAGAAAAAGAGAATCATGAGACTAAGACAAATAAGAGATATGGATTGAAAAAGAATTGTGTCATCGAGAGAGGAAGCTCTAGGTTACACAAATTAAAGATGAAAGTGGGGGTTTTTTTTTTTCTTGGATGAAAATATAAATGAATAGTTGAAATGTATCTGCCTATCTAATCTTCGGATCTAATCACATCATATTCGTATTTGATCCATTTACATCTCTATTTTATTGTTCCACTCTTTTTTGTTATTTTGGAAAAAAAAAATTGATATAAAGATATAATTTTTGTATTTTAATGTATTTATATCTTAAAATATTGATTAAAAAAAAAAACATGTGGCTGATATATGTTTATTAATTCAAGATTGTCAGGTTTGACTTTTGTAGTCTTCTGAAATAAGTTAAAAAAAATAAATAAATAATTAGATTTAATCGAATGAGCTTTCACTTCAGTTCAATGAAAACTACATTTATCTAAGTCTAATAAAAATAATTTAAATATATATATATTTTTTTACACATTCTAGAGGAAAACGCTTAGAAAGGGTAGAAAATAAAGTTAAAATTATTGATATTCAAATGAAGAATTTTAATGAAGTGTGTATTTTGTCATAAAAATGTCACTTCATACATATATATGTAGTGTAGACAAACCTGTTTATGGGATCCTATTATTTGCCAATTTTTTATTTTTATAAATTTGTGCGACAAGAATAGCATATCCCAATATAATACTCGAACCTTGACTGTCTGACAACAAATATATATATTTGTTTAATAAATTTCAACCCAAATGCATTTTCCCAAATGAGAAAAATGGTGTACAAATAAGTTATTTTTCATTGAAAATGAAATGAAATTGATAGCCATCTGCTTATGTATTCAATATAGAAAAAATAAAAGAGTTTGAAACAGTGATTGAAAATTCAGATATTTATCACGGGAAAGGAAACTAAATAACGAAGCTCAAACGACATTACCTCATATATCTTATTTTTATTTTTATTACTTAATAATATAAAAAGAGAATTTCTCACAAATAAGAAAAATCTCCCCAAGCCATATCAATGGTGATTCACTGGATGGTAATATTATATGACTATGACTAATTTTTAAAAAAATTTAAAAGGAAGGAATTTTTTTTTTTTTTTTTTTTTTTAACTTTTTAGAAAGGAAGGTTTTGTAATCATTACCTCATATGATTGTACAACTATTTAAAATTTTTATCATATATTTTACATGTAATTTTAAAATTAATGATTTTAGAAGCAAAGTAAAATGAAAATGTACAACCAAATATGGAATCATTTGAATTTAGTATTATAGTCACATGGGGTACGATTACAATTATTTTGGATAGAGCATACTTTAATCCAATTCTATGAGGGGAGGAAAGATGTGAACCAAGAGAGAACCCCCTCGGTAGGATGGGTTTTAATACTCCACACTCTACCTAATGCACTAAGCACTTATTCATAGGTTGAAAATTTCACCTCATTTTTTTTTAATTCCCGTTGCAACCAGACATAATATATAGTGTTGACAATGGTAATGGAGTAAATAATATATATATATATATATATATAGATATATAGCGAGAGAGAGAGAGAGAGAGAGAGAGAGAGAGAGAGAGAGAGAGAGAGAGAGAGAGAGATATGTACTCTGCATCCTCTAACAATGATAATTTTTTTTGTTTGGGATGTATGATATAAGTAACTACAAGAGCATCAACATGTGTGAGTCTTTTGCATATAAAACATTAATTTAATCCTATTCGAGCATAACACCGCACGATCAGATAGCATTCTTTTCCGATTCGGCTCTTCTCCTGAGCACTCATTGCCCAGGTCTTGTCCATAACTACTTGAACGAGTGTGACGTGTTCAAGTGAGAATCCAACGGTTTTGAACGTCTCACTTTTTGCACCTTTATCAATGTCTCGTTTGTTGTGCTTCTTTTCAAAGAGTTGAATCTTCGACTAGACAAATGGCGTTTACCCAAATAACTATGGGGTCAGGAGAAAAGTCGAATCCATTATTTTTCCCTATAAGTAAGTGGAATTTTTCCAATATTATAACTACATATTTTTTTTGATGAATATTATAAGTTTTTTTTGGTAGAAATGAATATTATAAGTTTATAACTACATATTTGT
This sequence comes from Macadamia integrifolia, assembly GCF_013358625.1. NCBI lineage: Eukaryota > Viridiplantae > Streptophyta > Magnoliopsida > Proteales > Proteaceae > Macadamia > Macadamia integrifolia. Next base: position 17,409,933 of record NC_056566.1, read on the forward strand.
TGAGTCAAACTTGGGAGTTAAGACTTTACCAAAAAAAAAAAAATTTGTCTAAACGTAAACCCTGGCCCGAAGCAGACTAGGCAGTCGTCGCAATAACAGCCAAATTAAGGGAAAAGCTCACAGCTTACAACGTCCTCCGGCATCTACACTACTACAGAGACTGCTGAGGAGCCCACCACCTCCAATCTTGAACCAGTCTCCATGGCCCCACTCCCACCTCATACTTCCCCTTTTCCACCGAGGGGTGCGCCGTGCACAATTCACTCTTTAGGACTTCTTTCTTAACTAGGACTAAGAGTGAAGGGCAAAATTGGAATGAAATTTTTTTTTAGCGAACAGAAACTGAAACCTGTTTGGGTACGGAGACCAAAGTTACAGCCAGATGGAATAGATTCAACCGTTCGATACGAATATACGATACGTGGGTCAAAACGTAATGGACCCACTTCCAAAGGAATATTCCTCAAAGACATTCGGAAACCATTTCTTCCTTTTTTTTTTCTTCTTTTCCCTATATATACATACCTTTAATGCTTTTCGCCTGCCCAAACACATAGCAACAGAGAAAGATTTGGGAAATGAGCGAAGGGTTAAAGAGGGACTACGAGGTTTGTGACGAGATCGGCCGGGGAAGATTCGGTACCGTCTTCCGGTGCTTTTCTCCTGAATCCGGTGAGTTTTACGCCTGTAAATCGATCGATAAGCGTGTCCTCACCGACTCCGTCGATCGAGAATGTATAGAGAAGGAAGCCAAGATCATGCAACTCCTCGGCGGCAACCCTAATGTCGTTCAGGTAATCGATGTTTACGAGGATGAAGACTATCTCGATATCGTCATGGAGCTTTGTGATTCTTCCGATCTTTACGATCGTGTCACTAAGCGGACTTTCTCTGATGTCGAAGCTGCTGCTGTTATGTCTCCGTTGATGGAGGCGATCGCTCATTGTCACCGGAGAGGCGTTGCGCATCGCGACATTAAGCCTGATAATATACTATTTGATTGTCGGAACAGGCTGAAGTTGGCTGATTTTGGTTCTGCTGATTTGTTTCACGACGGTAGATCGATGAGGGGGATTGTTGGGACGCCTTACTATGTTGCTCCTGAGGTGCTTTCTGGGAGAGATTACAACGAGAAGTTGGATGTTTGGAGTGCAGGTGTTATTTTGTACATAATGTTGGCTGGAATCCCTCCTTTTTACGGGGATTCTGCGGCTGAGATCTTTGAGGCGGTGCTTCGTGGGAATCTCCGGTTTCCTACTCGGATCTTTTACTCTGTGTCGCTTGCGGCAAAGGATCTTCTGCGAAAGATGCTTTGCAAGGACGTTTCGAAGAGATTTACAGCCGAGCAAGTACTCAGTAAGTGTCACATTCCCCTTCACTTTTCTTCATCGTTTGTGCCATGGATTACTCTCATAGAGTGGTTGATTCTCTTTCTAGTTCGAAAACTTCACCAATTTTCTTTTCCCTTTATTTTTACTTAGAATCTAGTTGGATTTTTCTTGGTTTTGATTTGTGAGAATGCCTCTGTTTTTCCCTTCGAAGAACTCTGTTCTTTCTGGTTTCTTAATTTTCTTAGTTGGTAGTTTTCAGTTTGGAAGAGGGTGAAAATCGGAAACTTTTTTATGGTTCTTTATTTGGTAGCTGTTACCTTTTCTGAGGTTTTTGTTTCTCAATCGGTTAGAGGGCACTGGGCAGCGAGCGACTGCGTTGTTCTTATTTAGGATTTTTACGGTTGCTGCAAATCTTGAAAGAATCTTTTTTTTTTCCTTTTATAGTTCCGAAAACTAATGTGAGTCTTATCAAATTTCAGGTCATCCGTGGATTACAAGCGGAGGAGAAGCTAGTTCGATGACTGATATGGCTTGAGAGATTATAAGGAAGAAAGTAGCTTAGTACTGTCACTGTTCAGGTTCACTACTAGTAGTACTACTGTATAGGGGGCTACTCTACTGTGCATATATGCCGTGTGTGCCTCGTAGGTTCTCCGGTTCGTATCTGGAAGTTTGTAGGTGGTTCCAGACGCCGGTGTTTTTGGCTTTTGGAAGCACAAGGATAGTGAAGACTGATACTACTCTGGCAGGAGGAGGAGGAGGAGGAGGAGGAGGAGGAGGCATCCCTTTCTTGTTTTGCTTTTTTTCTGTTTTATCAGTTTCCTTCTTTTGTGGTGCGTTTTATGGAATAGTAAAGTAGTTTTGTTCTGTTCTCGAAGACAGGTCGAGATTGTAGAGAGATGTAAGCAAAGTCTGTAATGAATCCCGCCCTCATAGTAAGAGGGGCGACGAAGAATAGAATTTGGAATCTCTTCTCTATTCCGCACTTGTTGCTTCGTTGGTATCATCAGATGCTTTTCTTCTTTTCTGCTCTTATGGAGTTTTTGGTTTCCTCTGTTTTTTAATTTCCAGAAGAGTGGAACACGTGGTGGGTCAATGGGGGAATTGCTTGGCGGTGGAGTTGAATAACTGTTCTCCAATTTTGTTTCTACTTCTCTGTCAGTGGGGGAATAGCTTGGCGGTGGAGTTGAAAAACTGTTCTCCAATTTTGTTTCTACTTCTCTCTTTCTTATAACGTGATAAAATATTTAATTTAAAAAAGAACACATGGCATGTCACTGTCAGAGTGTCAGTACAAGAGGTTTAGGTGTCAAAAATTTGCATTATCTCAGCAATCATGCGGGAGCCGTGACAAAACACTAAAGTTGAAAAGGAATCACTATCGTGGCTTCGGAATCGTCAGTCCTGGGCCGGGTCGGGTGGGTGGTATTGGAAAATTTTAACCCTAGGATTCGGGTTCTCCCTAGCGGGGATAGCTTGGGAAGGAATCCTCCAATTAAATGGGAGTAAGTAAGAAAACAAATTTCATTTATTTTAGAAGTGATTTTTGTAAAGAAAATATTATTGAAATAAATTAAATGCAAGTGAACAATCATAGAGTTTGCTTCTAAATATAGAAAGTTCTAGCAATACTTTTTGTGGAAAAAGGCTTTTTGAGCCTAAGGCATATGTTGCACCTTCTCATATTTATTATTATATTGATTGTTATAAAAGTTTTATTGAAAAAAGTTTGTTATAAAGAAAGCTAATTAATTAATTAAAAAAAAAGGACTTAATTCATTTGAAAAAAACCAACATCTCACAATAAAGAGTTCATGACTCATGAGTTCAACTTTCCTTGGAGCTTATCAAAAAAAAAAAAAAAAAAAAAAAAAAACAATGTGAGAGAGATTGTCGTCTACCCTGTTTGCTTAGAAAACCTCTCCCTTTATGGTTATCTAGTATTTGCCAACTATTATTCATTTATTATGAAACAAACCATGGCCTCAGTTACTCATTTCATTCATTTTTTTGATGTGTTAAGTAATTAAAAGATCTCATTGGTTGTGCAAGAACATTGCTCTGGTCATGTACCAATGCCAAGTTTTAGGGTTGATAGGTTTGATGGTGTATTTTTATTTTATGATAGAAAAGCAATTGATGCTCAGTAAGAAGATGATTATGAATCTCTAGTCAAGTGTCAAGTGTCAAGTGTTATTCAATAACGGTGAAATTATTATTATTATTATTATTATTATTATTATTATTATTATTATTATTATTATTTGGGTGAAACGGGATTACGGCTCCAAAAATCCGACCAACACATACCATATCTGAAACATAGGCTCCTAAAATGGAGCCCTCCAAATGAACATTAGTTGGCTGTGAAGTGGTGGCTTCAGAAATGGGTGGGTGGAATCATTTGAGCCTTGTGAATTAAAATTGGGTATAGATAAAGGGGATGTCTTGATTCCTCATTGCTGAAAGTTGGGCAATGCAGCAACCAACAATGTAGGACCAAACTTAGAAACATAAAACCCAAAAACCAAAATCAAAATCATTGTCGTGCTGTCTGTGTGGTGGGACTACCCAATCCTATCTTATCATATTTTTTTTTTTTTTGAGAAAAAATTTTCTTTCACCATTAAAAAGTGTACAGCCATTAATGGATATCAATTTCTGACCACTATTTATGGAAAATCAATAATACCCTTCATTATTCCACTATACCATATGAATACCATCTGAACCCACTGGTCCACTCTTGACCTTGAGTTTGGAAAAACCTTAGTCCCCTTTCTTTTTGATTGTTCTATATATTTTTTGACAATGATAAAACAAGAATCTTACAATTCCACTGTAATTGTTCGTGCAGTAAACCCATCTATCATAACAATGTACATAGGTCAGATAGATAGATCAATCGATGGTAATGTAAGAAGAAATCTGTATATTACACCAATAAGAAATAAAAAATAATTTAATCCATATGAGATTTTACATAATAATAATAATAATAATAATAATAATAATAATAATAATAATAATAATAATAATTTAAAAGAAAAAGTAGTAATCTGGACCCCATTATTTGTCATGTTTGAAGCTAGTTATGAACCCACATGGGATAACAGAATGGTCCTTTGGTCCCAAGAAGGAAAAGGTTAGAAAGGAGAGACCAAAAGGAAATAATGGCATATAAGCAGATCACACTCAACTATTCCACCGGCCAACTAAGAGAGAGAAAGAGAGAGAGAGTATAAAATATTTAAGATTATAGACTGACTGACTGGATCATTGGACTGGACTTTTTATCAATATTTGATCATCCACTCGTCTTATATTCAATAGATAAGTGCGTTCAACTCTCTCTCTCTCTCTCTGTCTCTCTCTCTCTACTCCGTTGAGGTGGTCAGGGCAGGTCTTGGTTCCCTCTGGCGTGCAATTAGGAATTCAATTTATGGTTGTGGCCGTCTGGTCTACCAGACAATGCTCGCAATTCTCGCCGTCTCTCTCACTCTAGGACAACTTATCACGCATGGCATGACGTATCTGTGTACATTCTTCAATTTTTAATCCAATGTTTTAAAAGTCTTGAAAAGAAGTGAAATATGAAGTAAGGAAGAAGCAATGAAATAAAAAAGGAAATACCATACCAGAAGGAAAGGGAAAATAATCCTCTGTTTTTCCCATCCCTGTTTTTCTTTGTTTTGCTACCTGCAGAACACAACACGTGGACAACTTTAAGACCAACGCACTGGATGTAATAATCCTTACCCAATCTTGACCGTTGGTCTCTTTATTGTCCACGTGTTGCGTTCTGCAGGTAGCAAAACAAGGAAAAACATAGATGGGAAAAACAGAGGATTTTGATCCGAAGGAAAGTGCATTGAGGGGTTTCCCTTCATCTAGAATCTTTAGAAACTTACCCTCCCTCATCCTAGAATCTTCTCTTGGGAATTTGGCATATTCCTCCTCTCCCTCTTCAATCTCTTTGTAGAAACGCAACCCTAAAACGATACAGAAGATAATAGAAAAAAAAAAACAAACAATGCACACGGATTTTACGAGGTTCGGCAAGATTACCTAAGTCCCCGGTGAGATGAGATCCTGCTTCACTATCAATGGAGAATAGGGTTACAGCGCTCGTCCTCACACCTCTCAGTATTGCTTGCATTACAGAGAAAGAAACCCTCGCTACAAATATATAGCGAGAAAAAACCCTAATCCGGATTAAACTACAATTGCCACCCTAATCCGGATTAAAATACAATTGCCCTCAAATAAAAAATTCGAGCGGGGGCTGCGCCCCCCTACACCCCTTGCATACAGGGGGGCCTCCTGCCCCCTTGCAACCCCCACGGCCCGCTAACCGGCTAGTGGGACCGCCGTCCTGGCTGTCTAGGTGCTGCACCAGTACTCCCTGGATTAAACTGCGACGGAATACAAGACATCATACACCAACATCTCTTATCCCTTCACTTTTGTTAACAATTTTTTTTTAATATTTTTAAAATTTCATTCTGCAACTTGATCAAAATTTCATTTGATCTTAAACTTGTTGAAGCAGTTTCCATCATGGCATGTCTCGAGTTCGAATTCTTTGTAAGAGAAAGTTTTTCCTCTCCTTGACTCCATAAAGAAGAAAGTTTTCCTTAACCGTGAAAGAAGTGGAAACCCACAATTGTAATATGTTTACTTGACTTGAAAGTTGAAACATAGCAAAATTTCAGAAATGGGACATGCTAGTCTCAGCCTTCTTCTGTGGCACCCTAGCTAGTTTTTCAATCTTCCTTTACATTTGGAGAGGGGAGATGGGATCCACATCTATTACACAATGAAGAAAGACCAATTGTAGACAAATGAATTGACTGCTCAGCTACTCTCAAGACCCACCACCCTTAGAACAAGTTAGATTCAAATGTAGTAGATAAGGAATGAAGAAAGAACGATTGCTGAATTGTTTCGAGACATTAACAACTAACCATGTGTTTTGTAGGACCCCTCCAAAAAATATTCATTTAATTGGAGTCTTTAAAAAAAAAATCAGGGAATAGTTTTTCATCACATCATGCACTTTCACACCACAAAGAACCAGTGATAATTAGGACCTCTTAGATTTATTATCTATCAAATTTGATGATATATCTTAATTGTGTAACCGTGATTTTAAGTATCAATATTGTAAAGATATAGAAGTCGATATATATTGATATCATCGAAGCCTAATATTAATACAATATCAATAGGGATCTGATTTATGGGTCAAAAAGAGGATTAGGCCAGTTAAATCGGCTTGATATGCTCTGATTCCTCCCAATCCATATTGTGGATTGGTTGAACCGATACTATTGTATATAACTTTGCGTATAACCTACTATTTATAATTTTTTTTTAATGCTTCTTAATGAAATTCTAGTAAGCTCACTCCCATAGATATTTCAAACATATTTCAAATAATGGAGATGTCCTTTTGATATGAAGTTTAACCATATTCTATAGTATTTTATTTGCTTTCCAAAATCCTAGCCTTGGAGAATAAGATGCAGTCATCTTGCAAATATTAGCAACATGTGAGAGCTACCATGCTAACTTGGTGAAATATAATCATTATGATGATTGCAAAACTTGTGGATAAGTAGATTTTAAAGTCTTTTTTTTTTTTTTTTGGATAGTTGGACCCGAGATTTTAAAGTCCCCTGTTCGTATGTTTTTTTTGGTAAAGTCCCTTGTTCGTATGTAAAGTTTCAATTCAATAGTAACTATCATAATAGGTGTGCAAGGGAATATATGAAATAATCTCAATACAGTATTTGAGTGGATTATTGAAAGTTTGGCAAATAATCAATTAATATTACTATCTAGATATATTTCGCACGGACAAAAATTCCTTTCCAAGTTGTAGCTTTGAGGAGCTTTTCTCTATGATTATTATTTATTATCATCCGAGTCAAATATATTTGTTTGGACAAAGAAAGAAAAGATATATATATATATATATATATAAAATAAAAGATGTCAAAAAATATTTATTTTTGTTACATTAAAATTTTAATGGGAGATAGTAAAGAAATTTCATTATAAATTAAAAATATCTATCTTCCTATAAAAGAATATAATCGACTTACTTTTTTTAATAGAAAAATATCATTAAAAGAAACTAAGGAAATAAAATAACATGCAAGTCAACAATTTATAGAGTTTTTTTCCTAATTATAGAAGTTTTAGCATTCAAAGCCAATCATAATAATTTTATGAGAAAAGGTTCTTTGAGTTATTTATTGTGCATCCTCGTATTCATTATTTAATAAATTAATTGTTTCAAAGAAAGAAAAATAATTATTTAAAAAAAAAAATGTGAGAGGATGTAGTGTACCTTACATGTTTGAAGAATCATCTCCCTACTTTAATTTACTATTCATTTTTTGTGAAACAAACCATGGCCTCAATTACTCGTTTCATTCATTTTTTTATTTTTATTATTTTTATTATTTTTTTTTTGTAGAAATATTTTTAATGTGTTAAAGTGATTAAAAGATCTCATTGGTTATGAAAGAACATGGCTCCAGTCATGCACCAAATGCCAAGTTCTATGGCTGATAGGGTTGATGATATGCGTTTTTATTTCATGTTAAGTGAGCTATTGATGCTAAGTAAGAAGATGATTACAAATTCCATAGTTAAGAGTACTCCAATAATGAGGAATTATTATTATTAGGGAGAGGCAAGGTATGTTGCCAGTATACCCAGATTTGTGTCTATCTCTCTCCTCCTCTAATCCTTTTGGAAAAGTCCCCGATGCCCCTTCCATCCCATTTCTTCCATTGATTGAACCACTAACTTTAGAAAAGCAAGCGGCACACCTAACTTCTTCCCTTATTATTATTATTATTATTATTATTATTATTATTATTATTTATTTTAGTTTGTTATTAATAAGATGCACATGCCAATTTGGGTGAATTGAAATTACAGCTCCAAAAATCCGACCAACACATACCCTATCTTCAACACTGGCTCTTAAGATGGAGCCCTCCAAATGATCATCCGTGACCTGAGAATTGGTGGCTTGGGAATTGTGTAGGTGGAATCAGTGTGCCTTAAGAATTGATATGGGGTAATGGATAAGGGGATGTTTTGATTCATCATTGCTGAAAGTGGGACAATGCAGCAAGTAACAACGTAGAACCTAGCTAAGAAACACAAAACCCAAAAACCAAATCAAATCATTATCGGGCTGCTTGTGTGGTGGACGGGAAAATGTGAGGTACATATCCAATCCTATTCTATCTTTATCAAATCCTTTCAACAATAGCAAAGCATATGCAAATCTATATTTCTTACCCTTCAGAAAAAAAAAAATCAATTAGTTTATTTTATTTTTAAAAAAGAAAATTTTTCCTTTCACGTGAAGGAAAAATACAAAAGTATACCTTATGGACACCACCTAAACTCAATGGTTTTCTCTTGACCTTGAGTGTGGAAAAATTTACTATTTTTTCTTTTTGTTTGTTTTAATTAATTCTTTCCGCCAATGATAAAGTATATCTTACATGATAACGTAAATAAGGTAGAAAAATGTAATTGGCTGTATTGACAACACTGAGATAAAATAGATTTAGATTGATAGAGTGAGGATTTCTTACAAATGTAGTGAAAGAAGCTATCTGTACATACACTACACAAATGATAGATTATTAAAAAATGATATTGTCCATATAGTATTTTAAATTGTCAGAATAAAAAAGAGAGCATTAATATAGACCTCATTATTTATTATGTTCAAGGCTACAAATGTTAATGTGAACCTCATTATTTATTATGTTTGAGGCTATAGGAGCCCTTCTAATGTTTGAGGCTATGAGGAGCCCAGAAGGGGTCGGACTGGGGCAGAGACTAAGACCACCTGTGGTCCCAATGCCCAAGGAGGTAAAACGTTGGAAAGGAGAAACCAAAGGGGAAGAATGGCAGATAAGCAGATCAACTCAATCATTCCACTGGCCACCTAACTCTATGTAAAATTATAGACTGGACTGTACGGTTTATCAACATTTGATCATCCACCCTTCTTATAGACAATAGATAAGTGCGTTCATCTCTCTCTCTCTCTGTCTCTCTAGGGATGTGGGAAACATGTGGTAGTCTGGTTAAAGTCTTCGTTGCCTTACCGTGCAATTTGGAATTCAATTTGTGGCTAGGGATATTCTTTTTTTGAAATCTGACTTTGTCTTCTATAGTTTTCACCAAACAACGTGTCAATGTCATTACTTACAATATATCTAAGTGGGTTATTAGTTACCTAGGCAGGGGTTTTGGATGTCTGCTTTTCTGGAGGACCTTATTTGTTTTGTATCGCATCTTTTGCTCTCTGGGACTTTAGTAAATTCTATTTTTCAAGGAAGACGGGGTTAAGGGACTATTGTACCAAAATAAAATGGAAAGGGAGGGGAAGAGAAAAAATGACTACCCAACCTCATAAAATAACAAATGACAACTCAATAGATGTTTCCTCATATCTAAGTAGAAATTGAACAAAAAACAAGGAAAATGAAACAAAGAGTCAAACAATGTGACTTTAGTGTTCCAGGCTTCGTGCGGAACACGACTGCATATCACCCATGGTATAACGTATCTGTGTACATTCTTCAATTTATTTATTTATTTTCCTTCTTTTGATTCCCATGTTTTGAAAGTCTTGAAAAGAAGTCAATTATGAATTCAGGAATAGTATAGAAGAAGCAATGTAATAAGAAAAGGATACCATACCAGAAGGCAAGTGCATTGAAGGGTTCCCTTCCAGGCATCTCCTTTAGAACCTGACCCTGCCTCATCCTAGTATCTTCTCTTGGCAATTTGGCATATTCCCTCTCCCCCTTTTCAGTCTCTTGCTCATTCACTTTTTTTTAAATGTCATTTTGCCACTTGATCAATTTTAATTGATCTTAAACTTGATGTCAACCTCATCCAACCTACCATCAAGGGAAACCACTTTCTCTCTGTTAAAAAATTTCTATCTACTAGCTCTCATCAGCATCACCCTCATTCAAAATACTTTTAGGATTTTTTTAGGATTTTCATGTGGAAGTACTTTAAATATTTTATTTATAATATTAAAGAATGAGTTTTGATAAATGCAGTCCGTCAAATCTATCATCTGGTACATAGAATGATACTTAAATTTTGTGGACAGATAGACTTCTCTAAATGTCTTGCTCACCAAATGGAGTTTGTTAAGTGACAAATTACATCTGTAAAAATCCAAATTTATGAGAGAGTATCTAGTAAAACTTAAGTACCACATACGTGCACGAACACAGGACATACATAGAGATACATGCCAATATATGAAGAGTACATGTACGATCGCATTTGAATCTCAACTTTGAAAAATAGCCATCGAGATTGTCCATTGTCTATCCAATGATTGTAATTGCCACAACATTTTACAATATAGTATATTTGGGTGAGCCACAATAATAAGCTTATCTACCCTGATTGCGAAGTGACAGTTTTCCCTATTTTCATGCTGCTAATGTGGGGGTGGGATCTTCTATTCCACACAGATCACGACACGACACATGGTTACATATTTTCCCTATTTTCATGTGTCAATTACGAGACACATGGTTAGGGAGGAAAGAGTAAAGAGTATGGTAGTTTGGAGCCCCCATGGTTCAAATGTGAGGATGTGGAAAAGCATCCTCACACTATCTGCGTAGGGATATTTAATCAAGGAAAGATGAGACCTTGCAAATCAAGAGTGTACAAAGGGGCATCCAACAAGGGTTAGATTTTTCATTCATGGGATAGGGCAATCATTTTGCCTTTTCTATGTCTGGGTGCAAACTCTACAGAGTCTCCCAATCTTCTTTTTCTATTATTTAAATTGAATTTTCTCATAAAAATTTACATCAACCATAGTTTACATATTCCATCAATGTATGCTTTTTTTTTTTCCTGATAGAAAGCCTTTGGCATCTTGCACCAAACCAAATTGATTTGATATTCGTTGTAGGAGAAAGTTTAAATTTTCTCTCAGCCATTATTCATAGGAGAAAGTTTTCCTCTGACCGTGGCAGAAGGGAAACCCACCATCGTACTATGCTTTATTACTTGACTTGAAAGTTGAACCATAGCATAGTTTCAAAAATGGGACATGCAAGTCTCAGTCTTCTTCTTTGGGACAAAGGAATTGACTGCTCAGCTACTCTCAAGACCCTAGTTAACAATTCGGTTGAATCGAATTTTTTCGAATTAAAACAAAAATTCTGATCGAATCCAAATTTAAAATAAAATTTAGTAAAAAATGTATTTTATACTAATTTGATTTTAAAACGCAAATAATTGGGGCCGAATCGAATTAAACCAAATTATTCGGTCCACTTAAACAGTA
>NC_056566.1:17421658-17426211 GCF_013358625.1 Macadamia integrifolia
TAAACAGTATTAAAAAAAAAAAAAAACAAACAAACAAACAAAACGTCATATATGAAACCCACGGTACCCACCACAGAAATATATATATATATATATATTTTTTCATCTTCTTCTGCTCCAAATTTCCGCCTCCTTCTTCCCATCTTTTTTCTCCACCTAATTCTTCTGTAACAATCGTACGAATTTACTATTTGATTCATTTCGTTCTCATAACTTCATCAGTTCATCCTAAGATAGGAAAGATATCAAGCCTTGATGGATAATTTGAGGTTCCGGGGGATCAGGACAGATTCATATTGCCAATCTTCTTTTATATTGTTGCGTTAATTTTGAAAAATTAGTACGTCTTAGTGCAATATGGGTCTTGTGAACCCAAGCAAAAGGATAGTGAAAATTTTTTGTGGTCAATTTATTTATTTGTTTTATTGTAGTTGTAATTTTGCTTTCACTGTTTTGGGGCCTAATTTATTTCATGAGTAGAAATTGGATTACAATAACCATTGCTTCCATCGCTCAATGACAATTTTTTTTTATAGTTTTTTACTTTAATGGATAAAGTAATTTTCTCTTTCTAAGTATACAAATCAAGTTAATAACTTGATAAATAAAAAATATACAATAAACTATAAAAATAATATCCGAATTTTTTGCCCGACTTTTATTTTTTTAATCGAATAATTCTTGAATCCGAATCCGACTCCAATTTTTATTTTGTCCGCTTTTTTGATCAAATCCTTAAATTAACCAATCGAATTATTTCGAATAATTCTCCTCCCGAATAATTCCCGAATCCAAATTTGCTAACTATGCTCAAGACCCACCACCTCTTGAACAAGTTAATTGTTTTGAGATATTAATAACTTATCATGTGTTTTGTAGGACCCCATTTGTCTAAGGGAACCACTATATCTCTTCCTCATATTAATTGGATTTGGAGCTTCTTTTGATTCAATGCTCCCATCTTTTCTTTGTCTGCAACCAAGAGTTTTGGGGACAGCTCCCTTTAATATTTTTCCCAATTTTTTTTTTTTAAACATAATAAGATAGTTTTTGGGTAGTTTTTCTGAATCCAAAATGTTCTGATCTACTGGGAAAAAAAAATACAAATAATTAATCAGAACTGAGTATCCATCCACTGCCAGCAAGCTCAATTCCATTCTGAGTTTCTGTCTAAATTACTCTTACATTCTGTTCTGTTATAAAGATGCACGTTTGGTCTAGCGGTAAAGTACAAATATTGTGATTTGATGGTGAAGCGGTTGAAACAACCTCTTGATATTCTCAATATAAGGTTACGTAGTTTTTACCCCTAAGACCTCGCACATGCGGGAGCATCGTGTATCAAATATGCCTTTTTTATTCTGTTTGAGTAGAGGTGAAATGAAATTAAACAATAAAGAGAGAGATCGATCTGTACTGTCATTCATAAGATCCAGAACCACCATGTGGATAGAGAGCTCATGCAAGTTTGGTTTGGTTTTCTAATCATGAAAAAAGGAGATAAAGAACCAAACAAGGCTAAGCCCGACCTACCCTGAGCCCAATAGGATCGGGCCTGTCTTGGGCTTAGCTTTGGGAAAATTTGTTCTCAAGAGCCCAGCCCAGACCAGCCCAGCCCCAGTTGCACCCCAAGTGAAACTTTCCATTAAATGTGAATCATTCACCTCTGATCTACAGTGTCCAGAGGACTAGCCCATCAGGTCCGGACCCACAACATTATGAAGCTCTCTGCCTGTTATGGTATGATGAAGAGGTCTGGTGCGTGATCAGTTTCAGATCCAATAGATCATAGAATAGCTCCACTTGCTCTATTATATATGAAGAGGGGAAGTCCACCAGGTCCAGACCCACACATCATGGAGAACCTCCACCTCGCTATGGAATGTAAAGGCCCATCAAGTCCGGACCCAGAACATCCCTTGGTGAAGATCCAACTGGCTACAAAAATTAGTGCCCCTAATGATAGAACATTGCTCAACTTCTTGATAAGCAAAAGGAATTCCATGGTTCTTCCATCCATAAATTAGGATTGTCACAGTGGCCCTTTATGTGGTTTTAGTCTGAAAAGTACAAAAGGGAGAGTGTTCTATGTGGGGAGCGTAGCCTCCACCAGCACCCGCCACCCTCACAGTCTCTCTCTCTCTCTCTAGGTCATTTCACATTGGGAAGGAGACAGATGTGGCTGAGGTTGTGCTCCCTAGCAGAGAACATGATCGCAAAATAAAAATAAGGTAAAAGGGTGGGCATACTAGCGGGTTACCAAGGAATAAGGTATGCTAGGTTTACTGACCGTTAGATTAGATATATTAGATCTATGCCATTGATGATATATAGTATGTACAATTGTACATATACAATTTAAGAGAGCTATACAAAATACAAAAACGTGTCTGTTGTACAGCTGCACATAACTAACACTTCTCTTGGGTCTTGATTTTGGGAACACTAGTTAAAGATGGCATGGCCTGACGTGGTCAAGGAGGTGAGCCGTGTAGTTGCAGCCCACTTAGAAGCACATTCAAAATACATGGTCTGCCCTTGCCAAAACCTGGGTTGTATTTCTAATGTGAGTACTGGCCATACCATGTGCAGCATAGCCTGAAAGATTGCACCCTAATCAAAGCCTTGCTTGTTTTTATTTCTTCCTCTTCTCCTCTCCATTGTGAGGAAGAGGGAGAGAAAGGCGTGAGCAGGGGATGGGTCACTGAGAGTTGCAGACCAGCTTTGCAAAATCGGGAAGAAGGAGAGGAAGTAGAAAAAAGAAAAAAATGACGAAGAAGGAAAGAAAGTCGTGAGTCAGATCCCCCTTTTTTTTTAAGAATTTTTTTTTTTTAATTAATGGTGAGTCAGATTCCTCTTTCCAAGAATACCGTATGTAGTTGAGGGGTATTTTCACTCTCTTAATGTATTTTAGATTAAAATAATAAATATAATTCGAATGATTTAAATCAATTTGATGAAATCCAATGATCAACAATTGCTAGCATTAATTCCTGGGTAACCCGCTAACATGCCCAACACTCTCTCTAAAAATAAATAAGAAAGGATCACAAGAAAACGTATCCCCAACTTTCTTGCTTTTGCTCTAATTCTCAATTAAGGGAAAAGTGTCTTTGAACATGAGGCGTGAGAAATTCCTAGACACATTTGAGTTTTTTAACATTTTTTTTTGGACATTAATAAGCGCATACTACATCTCATGCTCAATGAACCCTTTCCCTTAGAAGGTTGAAGCTAAAGAGTTATTTTCTTGTGACAGATAGAGATTGGGTTCAACAACTGCATGGAGGGGTTGGTGAATCATTCACCGGTTGCTAAGTTAACGAGGGAAATTTCACTTGATGCCATTTGGGTTTAGTTAATTAAAGTAAGGGATTGAGTTTCCCTATATTATTAGGGAGAGGGATAGGCATGCTAGCAGGATACCCAAGTATCAGGTCTGCTAGCAAGCCTTGACCGTTGGATTAGAACAGTCAAATCTACACCGTTGGGTGCTTGTTGTCTTACCTAACCTACTTAGCCTTGACGCTCTACCGTCACTCTTCTTCTCCCTCACTATCTTCGTCTCCGTCACCGGCGAGATAGTCACCTCATGGTCAGGGCGTTCACTCTTCTTCCCCTCTCTCTCCCCTCGACCCACATGGTGCTGCAACTGATCTATTGCCGAAAAAAAAAATTTATCTCCGTCTCCATCATTGTCATCAGCGAGATCGACGGCCTCATGGTCAGGGTGTTCACTCTTCTTCCCCTCTTTCTCTCCCCTCTTCCTGCACGACACTGCAACTGATCTATTGTAGAAAAAAAAAGTTTACCTCCGTCTCCGTCACTGTCATCGGCAAGATCGACGGCCTCATGATTGGGGCGTTCACTCTTCTTCCCCTCTTTCTCTCCCCTCTTCCCACACGGCGCTGCAACTGATCTGTTGCAAAAAAAAAAAAAAGAGTTTACCAAAAGAGTTTCAGAGAGAGATAGAGAAAAAAATATAAGAATGCTGGGATTAGGGATCCTATGACTGCTCAAATTGGGGTACTGGGAGAAACTTAGCCGGAATCCCATGGGCAAGGGTGGAAGATCCACAAAAAGTCTTCCTATTCACCTAATACTATGACATTACTGTATATCGATCATCTCCATAATTCAATTATATCAATTTGACATGGGACTGATCGCCATGGCTGGCCAGCCATTTCTTTGCCCTCACGGGTTCACTGCTATGGATCACGAAGACGAAATGTGAAAGAGCGGTAGAGAACGTCGAGGTACGGTGGTTTAGACTCTAGTGTTCTAGAACCTAGATGCCATGGTTTCTATTTTCAAGCTTACGGTTTTGTTCCTTCTCACGAGAATTGGGGGAGCCTCGCAATGAGAGATTGTTGGTTTCACCTATAATGGACTCGAAGGTGCAGGTAATGGCGTTGAGCTGGACGCGTGGTAGAGATCACATGCAATGGTCTCCTCATGCTGACCAAGGCCACCACAGGAGAGCAGAGTGATGTCTTCTACTCTACCCCATTTCACTTCCTCAACTGGAGCCACTGCTCTCTCTTCCCTTT
>NC_056566.1:17426231-17457220 GCF_013358625.1 Macadamia integrifolia
TTTTTTTTTTTTGGCAATAGATCAGTTCCCTTTCTTCGCTGATCGCAACAATGAAACCCATATCTCCGTTGCCATCCCGACCACTAGGCCGTCCATCTCGTCGATGAGGGAGACAGTGACAATGATGGTGACGGAGATGGAGATAGTAAAGGAGAAGAAGAGTGATGGTAGAGTGTCGAGGCTGGATAGATTAGGTAAGACAACAAGTACCAATGGTGTAAATTTGGCCATTCTAATCCAACGGTCAAGGCTTGCTAGTATACCTGATACCTGGGTATCTTGCTAGCATGCATGTCCTTTTCTCTTATTATTTTTATTTGTAATTATTATTATTATTATTTTTGAAAAGAGATGCTATTGATGGGTAAGCATGAGGAGATGAGAGCAAGACATCATGAGTAGAAAGACTAAGACATCAAAAGTGAAAAGAAGCCATGCCACAGACACGAGTAGTCTTGGGCACTGTTCGCTAAAACAGGAACGGCAGAAAAAAAAGAGACGTACGTATGGGTTTTAAATAGATGATAACGATGAATGGTAAAGTCAAAAACAAGGGTAAAAAAACAGAAAACGGCAAACGAACGTAAACGAACGGTACAAGTATTAAACATATAATTTTCAAAAAAATGAAAAAAAAAAAGAAGGGAGGATGCTCATGTAATTTGAGAGATTATTACAAGTATACCTGCATCTAATGTTTTAAACTACAACATCATGAAACATTCGGGGATGTATCATGCAAAATATTGCATCCAATGTAAAATCCAAATTAAAATTTAATACGTCATAATAAAAAAAAAATATCAAAAAAAAAAAAAAAAAACCATACATATCATCCAAGATGTTTAAAAACTCAGTATCGTTACATGGAAGAATTTAGAAGTGAATGGCATGCTGCAATGAAGGGTAAAGTTTGGTAACAAAAGAGGCAGAATTGAAGAAGTAATGAAAATTTTAAGGTGGCTGGGAAGGGCATAGAAACAGGATATTGCAGAAATCAAGCAAAGGTGACAAACTGAACTTAAGATTGAAAAACAGAATTTGAACAAAGAAGAATTAATGGAAATGCTGAGTGCTACCAAGGAATTAATGGTATATGTTTAATAAATCCACTGTATATTATTCATATTAGCAAAAATAATAAACTAAGGAGGACTATACTCCACTCCAAAACATGGATACATATAATCTCAGCACAAAATATAATGTCAAACCATTGGAATCAGCCAAGATAATTTCTCAGTTTACAGAACAACTTGCAGAAAAAAAAAGGAATGAATGGATCATCATATATCACAATGAAAAAAAAATGAATGAATGGAACAATCGTCCTGTTCTCAAAGACTCAAACCAGAAAAAGCCATTCCAGAATCCAGAATCCAGAATCCAGCCCACTGTTAGCCAAAGTGCCAAACCAGAAAAAAATAAAGGATTTTGAGATGAAGAGAGAAAACCAAGAAGAAGAAGAATTAAAAAAAAAAAAAAAATCAGAAGGAGAGAAATTTTCTGATTTCTAACCTCTTTCCCGCTGCACCGTTGTCGAACTCGAAATAGCAGGTCTAAAATCTAAATTGCAGAGTCGGTAATCGGTATCGCTAGCTAATACGGAATTCCAGTGATTAGCTAAGGTCTCGAAGTAGCAGGTCGGAAATCTAAATTGCAGAGTCCACCGTCGGTAATCGGTATGGCTAATCGCTCAGGAATCACGATTCACTGTGCTGCGAGGCTGTGTCGCTTCTTCTCACGGATGTAAGAGGAAGGAGGAGTGGAGGACCGGAGGAGTGGGTTCACTGAGTTCTACTTCTGAGTTCTGATTTTGAAATAGTTGTAATAGACTGACGGAGAAGAAGGGTTGGAGGGATTTGGGAAAAAAAAATGAGGAACCCTATAGAATAGGTTGTCTTTGCCTTTTTGTTTTTTGTTTTTCTAATTGAGTATGGTAAAATTTCTATTTTACCCTTAAAATTTTGATACATGTTTTAAACGTATGTTTAAAACCGTTCATTTGGCAAGTTCTGTTTTATCCCGCATTGTATAGAGATATACGGTAAAACATGTTTAAACAGCTACAAAAGGCAACCGCGTTTTAAACACGTTTTGACTAATAGTGGTCTTGAGTAGAAGTGTCGATTACAGGCGTGGCCCGACAGGCCTGATTGTTTAAAGGCCGAATCTACTTGATTGATTAATGAATCCATAGCTGTAATTAATTGGTCATTTACTGTGCAAAAGTGCTTTCCAAGGGACTGACAGACTAATAGACCAACTAAGTTTGACATGTTTAAAGTTTTTTTATAGTTTTCTATTGCATGACAATAACTTATTGTATGCTTGGTAAAGTTCGAAAAGAATTAAGAATGGATTATAATATAATTAAATCCAAAATATTAAATTTTATTTTACTTAGCAATCAAAGTTTTTAGATTTGAAATTAATATTTGATTATTAAATTTCATTTTATTTTGCAATTAAATTTTTTTTTTTTTTTAGATTTGAATTTAAAATAATTTATACTCGTCAAATCTTATGGGAGTTTTAAGTAGATTATACAATCATTGCAAAACTTTTGTTTTTTCCTTTTTGAGGGTGATTCATTTCACTTTTACTTGCAATGAAATAAAAAAAAGAGCCGACCCATTACATAAACAAACAAACAAATAAACAAAAAGCCTACAGGATTTCAGAACTGACTTTGGTGTTGGGCCTTGATACCACTGGATTTAACTTGTGTCTGCTCATGGTCTGGTCTCTAAGGCCTCAGGACCTCAAATAATATAAAGGTGATCATGACTGTAGGGGTGTCAATCAGTTGAGCTAGACTGGTTTTAGCTGGACTTAATTAGATTTTTCTATTTTAAGACCTTGCATCATACCAGCCACTTTATGTAATTGGTCATCATATGCTAAGCATGGTCTTATTTATAAACGATTGATGGGGTATTATCAATCTTAATCGGGCTAAACGGACCTTCGATTAACTGATGACACATGTATCTCTATACAGACTATCAACGTGTTAGACTTAGTAAATGGATTATAATGAGCTCTAAATGTGTTAGATAATTTGATTGATATTTCTTATGCATATATAGAATTTTATATTCATTTGTTTCCTGAAAATCCAAGTCACTTCTCTGCACTTCATCAGTTAGAAACCCTTGAATTATTCAGGCTTTGTTCTAAGAAAAGACAACTCCTTAGCCTGATAGCTTCCCTCGCAGCTTAAATCCGACCTTCCTATGATCCTAGTTAAATGGTATCAGAGCCAAGTTAGAACAGGTGTCAAAGTTGTAAGGACCATTAAGTTGGTGGTGTTTCACCTTTTGTCGTATAGACCTACATCCAAGTCGTGTCGACCTACACCCAAGTCATACTCAGTCGTGTTGCCGCAGATAGGCATTTGAAAGCGAAAAGGTATTGACAGTGGGTGGGATTGACAGTAGGATATATTGACCTGAGACCCTTATTGACTTGAACCTCTATAGCATGACTTCATACTTTCGCTCCAGTTCAAGGAGATCTTCATCTTCTGAGGTTAGCACATCCGGAAGGACTCAAGACTCAGTCCACAATTCCGAAGAAGTGGTTTTTTATAATCTTGAAGTAGCTATAAATAATTATACCATTCCCAAAGTACCTGAATCCGAGGTATATTATAAAGGCACTTTCGCATTTCATAGTGACTATGTTATTAAGACATGCGAAAGCACACATACTCTTGCTTCTAATCAAGAGCAAATTCAACGTTTGACTAGCTCCCAGATTCAGAGGCATAGAGAACGTGGATTTAAGTTTGTCTACATCGGCCTAGTTCAAGTCGCTTTGAAACCCTTAACTCTCCCAGGGTTAAATAGTGTTGTCTTTGCTGCCATTAGAGATGCGAGAATGAATAATTTTAATGAATATCTACTGGGTCTTGTTGAGACCAGCCTCTGTGAAGGACCCGTCTATTTTCAAAGTAGACCAAATCTACCCATGTCCCTAACAGATCCAAATATACAAATGGTATTGTCATTACTTTAAGGACTTTTGGATACAATATTCTCCTAGGTACGTAGAATATTGCTGTAATTTATCGTATCTATTATAAGGCAATGACCACTTGTGCCCCAAACGCTAAGGTTATAGATCCAAAAGGTCAAACCGTCTATTTTCAGGCCAATTCTGAAAGATCTCAAGTTTTTGTGCCCTGATGTATCAGATGGTCAGAAGTTAATCTTCCTGACTCTTGGACTTTAACCTTTGTGGCTCAACCTTAGCCACCCAGGAGAACTTCTCCATCATGCATCACTCAGCTTCCTTCCGATGATGTTTAAATTACTTTCGACGGTAGATCTAATGATTCAAGAAGATCTACCTCTTTTGTAATTTCTTCTTCTTTTAAATATCCTTTATTTCAAGTACCTTCTCGTGCTTCTACTTCTAGAATTCAGAATGAGAATTATGATGGAATCATAAACCTTCAGGGTACCAACTGTACACCTTCCCAGGTTAATCAACCTATTTATGGTCCTCTGTAAATAGAACAATCCCAGGCTCAATTCCAGCCTCCTCTTACTCCTATTAATAGGGAAACTGAGTCTTCCTCTCCAATCCCATCTGATATGCAAGCCCCTTTCAGGAATCATGATGCTTCATATCACGAAAGAGCCCAAATTCCAAATTAATAAGAAATTCCTAATTCAGGAATACAGATCCGCTAAGAATGAAGGAAAGAGAAAGCTTTTTGAAGAACATTATCCTTCTGATTTTGAGCGAAAAGAGCTTCATGAGAAATGGGTTTCTCATATGGAAACTCATCAAATAAACATTCCCTTCTTCCAGTGGTTAAAATTTTATCTTCTTAATAAATCCTCTAACCCTCATCAGGTTAGTGAGATCAAGAAGGTAACAACCACTTATGTCTCAAAAGACGGAATAGAAATTGAACCTATTCATCCTCCCTTTTAAGCCTTAAGAATAGGTGGAAACAAGATGGTTGTTCCTCTTAAAACTTCAAGCCATACATCTTCTCCTCTGACTGAATTTCATCTTAGTCAAGTTTTTTAACAAAATAACTTTCCCAATCTATGTCATCAGTCTATTGAAAACCAAATTGATCGTATTGAGATAATAGTAGAATCATTGAAAACCTCTACTTCGTCTACTTCTCATGCTAAAATTGAGCATGTTTGGCCAACTTTTGCTTCTTAACCTAGAAGTAAGCCAACAGAATCTACTTCTCAACCAAGAAGCAATCAGTCTGTCTTATTTAAACCTCCTCCAACCCCGGATATTCCAAAAAAGAAAATTGAAAAAAAAAGAGTCTAACATTCTTGCTGAGATTGTTACCCGACTCCAAAAGATCCAGGTTTCTAAAGGGAAATTAGAAGAAAGCCAGGCCCTGACTCTTTCTCTTGCCGAACCTTCTGATTCTGAAATAGAACTTGCAGAGAAAGAATTTCAGTCAATGCTACCTCAACATGCAGCAGTTCCTGAGTCTCTTCCTCAACTTAATCAAGTTATGAGGAAAACTCGAAAAGTTATGCCTACCACTCCGACAAACTATTATTACCCTCGACCTTCTCCTGTCGACTTTCAGTTTGAAGTAGAAGGAGAACCTGTTAATTTTTTGGTCGATGGTAATACTATTTTTGAGTGGAATATTGATGATTTATCTGAATATCAAATCATCAATATTTTGAAATAGATGCTTATGTATGCCACAGCAGCAAAACTAAATCATTCATCTGATTCTGATGTTGCTAAAATGATAGCGACAGGATTTTCTGACCAACTTCGTGGTTGGTGGGATTTCTATCTATCTGAAGAAGTTAGACAGCAAATTATAAACGTTGTGACCCGTATTCTGGAACAACTCACTAAACAATTAGCTGATGGTAATTTTGTCCAATGAATTGTTTATATCGATTAAGAAGATGTGGTTAATACTTTGGTCTACACTATAACTCTTCATTTTGTTGGACCAACTGAAATTCTATCTGATTGAACAAAAGAACAACTTATGAATCTTCGTTGTCCTACACTATCTCATTATAAATAATATAGAGACGTCTTTTTTGCTAAAGTCTTTTCTAGAGAGGACTGTAACAATTCCATATGGAAAGAAAAGTTCATCTCTAGTCTACCTCCTTTATTTGCTCAAAAGGTACGGTACAGACTTGAAGCAAAGCATAATGATACTATTCCCTTTGAGCAATATACCTACGGGGAATTAGCTACTGAAATATGCACTGAATGTCTTCAACTCTACACAGACCTCAAACTCAAGAAACAATTGTCTAAAGAGAGACAAGCTATATTTCAAGAACTTGGAGATTTCTGTGAACAATTTGGGTTTAAAAAGGTTCGTCCTTTAGGTACCAAGAAAATCCATCAGAAAATCTCTAAGTTTTCCAAGCCTAAATACCAATCCAAGCATAATAAAACTAAACCTAAACGCTTCTTCAAGAAACGCTTTTCAAAAACTCGTCCTCAAAACACTTTTCCTAATAAACCTCTTGTTTGTTATAAATGTGGAAAAGTAGGACATTATAAGAATAACTGTCGACCTAAAGCTAGAATCAATGCTTTAAAAATTGAAGATTCTCAAAAGCAAAATCTTGAAATAGTTTTGCTCTACAGCTCTTCTGACCCAAAGCCGGACTCCGAGTCTAACTCAGATCAAGATATTGCTCAACTTCAGTTCGATAGTGATTCCTCAGAGTCTAAATCTCAGACTCCTCATTGTAGTTGCGATCCTTGTCAGGCTATGTCAAAGGAAAATGGTTTGATGGTTCTCTCCTCCAAAGAATCATTTCTCTTAAAAACCATTGACCAGGTTAATGATCCTACAACTAAGGCTCAACTTTTACATGAGTATATCACCTTCGTTAAGGATAATACTAGGCCTAGCCCAGTTCCTAAAAAATCTACGGTTCAAGATTATAGTTTTAAAATTATAATCAATCGGGTAAAAGCTACATCTCTTACCCGAGAACCTACTATTCAGGAACTTTGTAAGGACCTCAACGAAGTTAAAACTGAAGTTTGAGATCTTAAACAAAGAATTTAGATTCTTAAACTTTACAATACTCAAAAGGTCATTGAGCAAGATTATGATGAAGAAGCTTCCTTTAAGGATCTACTAGCAACTCAAAATTAGTAGCTAGTACCTCTGCAACTCCTACTGCAGTTTCTTCTGATAATGCTCAAAATTTAACCATTCAATAGGTTCAAACTCATCGATGGCATGTAATGGTTGACATCATTGTTAATCATGAGTTTAGCCTAAAGACTATTACCTTAATATTCAGGCCGTTGAGCGCATTGACTAGCATCATCTGAGGAAGGAAGAGTTGAGGATGAGGATGAGGATGCTGTAGGGTCTGCGGATTGAAGATTAAATCCTATTATGGTGAGGATGCGCTCCTGGATCTGCTCATCAGATAAATATGGAAGACAACTCCTTAGCCTGATAGCTTTCCTCGCAGCTTAAATCTGACCTTCGAATTTAAGCTGTGAGGGAAGCTATCAGGCTAAGGAGTTGTTTTTTCTTAGAACAAAGCCTGGATAATTCAAGGGTTTCTAACTGATGAAGTGTAGAGAAGTGGCTTGGATTTTCAGGAAATAAATTAATATAAAATTCTATATTTGCATAAGACATATCAATCAAATTATCTAACAAAACAATTTCTTCTTTTAATTTTCTAATTGCAAACATAATACACGAAATCAAAAGGAGAGAAGACAAACTTACATAAGAGACTTTGATTTATAAACTTTGAACAGTTATAGAGAACACACTTGATTACAGGACACTCAGAAAGCTCACAAAATACTCTTCAAAATGTTTACAGAACACTCAAAACTTAAAAACACTCCTGACTAAACACTCGATATCTTCTATATTTCGTGGTGTCCTCTAAGGATGAGGAGTTCTTCTTTTATAGATGGCGGACACCAAACTTCAACAAACTATGGTTGAGAGATGCTGATGGGCCTTGATGGAGATGGCATTGAATAGGCATCCTATCAATGACAAATGAAAATTGAACAGCCTTAAGATAAGGTGTTCTTTTCAAAATGAGGGTACATCTAATAAGGTGTGGGGTTTGTGTCAGAAACTGATAAGCTTCAGCCGAAAGTTATCTTGTCCATAGATCAGGTGTGTGACTGATATTAAGCCACAAAAGATTCTCTGACATTTCACGTGGGGGACCCATTGTTTTCTAAAAGAGTCTTAGTGATGTGAATTATTAAAGTGTCCACCCATGACACTCACTATAATTCGCTTATAGTGCTGCGTGACGTATGTCAAGACGTCAGTCTGACTAGAGTGGCACTAGGTGTGGATGCTTGACACTTGGTAGGAATTAGAATGGCGTGTCTGATTAGCATGGCATTGGGTCATGGTGCAAATGAGACCTCTTACACCCTCGGGGTTTTTTTTTTTTTTTAATATTAGGGCCTTAATATTTAGGCCGTTAAGCGCACTGACAAGCATCATCCGAGGAAGGAAGAGTGGAGGATGAGGATGGGGATGCTGGAGGGTATGCGGATTGAGGATTAAATCCGATTACGGTGAGGATGCGCTCCTGGATCTACTCATCAGATTAATATGGAAGACGACGCCGAACAACTTGAAATATATTATAAAAAGGCGTCTGAGCTGCCGTTGAAGAAGAAGGTGCAATGGGCAGATCAGCACTAATGCCTCTTTTAGGCACAAAACAGGACCCAGTTAATGGTGAAATGTTAAATTTATCCCACTATTTTACAGATAAATGACGCTCCAAATTAGAAACATAATTCCATTCGTCAAATTCATCAGTAGTCATTTGATACTTCCACTGAAGGATCCAGGGTACTTCGTATAAGATGAAAAATTGAACGAAGAGAGCCTGAGAGTCCAGAGGTTGATTAAATTCTTTAAACTTGGTAACTGACTGCTTAAGAGATGTTGGAAAGAATTCAAATGGAGGTGGTCCGCAAGTGAAGAACCATTGGAGGAATCAGTTTGACACACCTAATAAGGTGTGTTGAAGTCGAAACTTCACAAACCAGGAATGGGTCTCATGATCGTTCTGATATAAGAATATCATGTCCCATGCTTTAACATAATCAGCATAATCATATGACCTGAGTTTAAGGCCGATGACATCATGAAATTCACGTTTAAATGAGGATGAGGATCCCCATTTGCGATCTCGGATGATGTTAATTATATTGAGCTTAGAATAAGCCCAAACATGTGTAGATCTATAATTGTGCTGAATTTGAGCACTCTGAGTTTTCTCAAGCATTTTTTCATAGAAGAAACAGGTTTTATTGTCAGTGGATGGATGAAGATGATCACGGAGGTAAATGGTGGCTATTTGAGAAAGAGTGTGGCGAAGATGGATGGATTTGATGGGAATAACTGGGATAAATTTTGTTGCTATGAAAGGAGAGTTATTGGCAACCTTTAGGATTGAGGCAGGCGATGGAGACTGAGAGGAGATAGGAGCGGGATGTTCTTGAAGTTGCCTGGATAATATTGAGACAACATCTTTATTGGGAGTGTCAGGGATTACAACCTTCTGTTTCGGAGCTTTGTAAAAATTCTCGAGTTAAAAAGTCAGGTAAACTGTTAGTACTACCTTTAATAAATTCAATACCAAAATCAAAGACATAGCATAGGGATTGCCATCTAGCGAAGATTTATTTTGAGGCAAGATTTTTGATATCTTTCTTAAGGACCTCCTTAGCTTCCTTACAGTTGACTCGGATAAAAAAATGTTGATTAAGAAGTTCACTCTCAAATTTGGTTATGCATAAAACAAGTGAAAGAATCTCCTTTTTTATTGTTGAATATTTTTGTTGAGTGGGATTTCAAGTACCAAAAGTAAAACGTACTAAAACTTCGTTTAGATGATTAGGACATCTTTGCTTTAAGATACCACCATATCCAGAGTCGGATGTATCGGTCTCAACAATTTTGAAACAATCAGGTCGTGCTAAGCTTAAACACGGGAGTGTTTTAGCTTGAAGCTTGATTTTACGGACAGAATTTGTATGTACAGTTGTCCATGGTTCAGGCTACTGTTTAAGCTGATTAAACAAAGGTTTGGCATCCTTTGCTAAGTCTTTATAGAACTTAGCAATATAATTGAGGCTACCAAGAAACCTTTGGAGTTGAGTCTTATCTGTTATTTCATCAAAATTTATCAGCAAAATGAATAGCTCGTTCTATGGGAATGATGGATCCAAAAGAGATGTAGTGTCCTAAGAATCGAACATTAGTTTGAAATAAATTTATTTTCTTTACAGAAACAACAAGTCCTGCTTGTCGAATAACAGAAAAGAACATATTTAAATATTTCCAGTGTTGAGAAATGTCCTGAGAGTATATAAGAACATCATCAATATACACAATTATAAACTGTGAATATTGATTAAAGATCTGATTCATTATATTTTGAAATTTAGATGGATCATTTTTAAGACCAAAAGGTATAACATTCCATTTGTATTGACCGAATGGGACAACGAAAGCTATCTTATATCTATCGTTCTTTGCAATCTGAATTTGCCAGTATCCAGACTTCATATCAAACTTAAAAAATAAGCGAGAGGCATATAGTCGGTTGAGAAGATCCCTCTTTTTAGGGATAGGATACCGAATCCATTTAAGAACCTTATTTAAGGGTTTATAGTTTAGGACAAGTCTGGATGTACATCTTTCAATTTCAGCATTATTGTTTACATAAAATGCAGTGCAACTCCAGGGAGATTTACTTGGTCTTATAAGACCTTTAGCAAGAAGTTCAAAAATTTCCTTCTGACAAGTTTCCCATAAAAGATCAGGCATTTGAGCTACCCAAGCTTTAGCAGGAATCTAGTGTTTGGAAAAGGTGTCTTCATATGGAAGAGTAACAATATGAGTTTTCCTAGACCAGAATGTAGTTGGATATCTGAACAAACTTCATTTTCAAGTTGAGTTTGAAAGTTTTTAACTCGAACTTGAAAGGTAGGGTCATTAATTTTTTGTTGTATGCTCTTTTGTTGAATTTCAGATGATAAAGAGCATATAAAATTTTCTTTGGACTGAACTTGAGCCTGAATTTCATTCGACGTATGAACCTTAGGAGGTTCGATGAAATGAAAGGTGATTGGGTGATTTTGAATCATCGAGTGAAGACCGACTGTGTCAATTTGTGATGGATACAGCTGGGATAGAAATGGAGTGCTAAGAAGTACAAATTGAGAGAGTCCTTTTACCATTATAAAAGGAGTCTTTAGGCAGTGTCCATTAGTACGGATAGAAGCAGATGGGAGTTTATATCCAACTTTCATTCTATATCCATCAGCAGTAACCAATTTTTGAGCATTCTTCTCAAAGTATTTTGAAGGTATAAGTCCTTCATTGATGCAATTTATATCTGCGCTTGAATCAATTAAGGCAATAGTCTTCAGACTAAACTCATTATTAACAATGATGCCAATCATTATATGCCATCAATGAGTTTGAATCTGTTGAATGGTTAAAATTTGAGCATCATTAGAAGAAACTACAGCAGGAGTTGCAGAGGTACTAGCTACTATATTTTGAGTTGCTAGTAGATCCTTAAAGGAAGCTTCTTCATCAGAATCTTGCTCAATGACCTGTTGAGTATTATAAAGTTCAAGAATCTGAATTCTTTGTTTAAGATCTCGAACTTTAGTTTTAACTTCGTTGAGGTTTTTATGAAGTTCCTGAGTAGTAAGTTCTCGGGTAAGAGATGTAGCTTTTACCCGATTGATTATAGTTTTAAAACTATAATATTGAACCGTAGGTTTTTTAGGAACTGGGCTAGGCCTAGTATTATACTTAACTAAGGTGATATACTCATGTAAGAATTGAGTCTTAGTTGTAAGATTATTAACATGGTCAATGGTTTTTAAGAGAAATGATTCTTTGGAGGAGAGAACCATCAAACCATTTTCCTTTAACATAGCCTGACAATGATGGCAACTACAATGGGGAGTCTGAGATTTAGACTCAGAGGAATCACTATCAAACTCAAGTTGAGCAGTATCTTGATCTGAGTTAGACTCGGAGTCTGGCTTAGGGTCAGAAGAGCTGTAGAGCAAAACTCTTTCAAGATTTTGCTTTTGAGAATCTTCAATTTCTAAAGCATTGATTCTAGCTTTAGTTCGACAGTTATTCTTATAATGTCCTACTTTTTCACATTTATAACAAACATGAGGTTTATTAGGAAAAGTGTTATGAGGACAAGTTTTTGAAAAACGTTTCTTGAAGAAGCGCTTAGGTTTAGTTTTATTATGCTTGGACTGGTATTTAGGCTTGGAAAACTTAGAGAATTTTCGATGGGTTTTCTTGGTACCTAAAGAACGAACCTTTTGAAACCCAAATTATTCACAGAAATCTCCAAGTTCTCAAAATCCAGCTTGTTTCTCTTTAGACAATTATTTCTTGAGTTTGAGGTCTGTGCAGAGTTTAAGACCTTCATTGCATATTTCAGCAGCTAATTTCCCATAGGTATATTGCTCGAAGGGAATAGTGCCATTATGCTTTGCTTTAAGTCTATACCGTACCTTTTGAGTAAATAAAGGAGGTAGACCAGAGATGAACTTTTTTTTCCATATGGAATTGTTACAGTCCTCTCTAGAAAAGACTTTAGCAAAAAAGACGTCTCTATATCATTTATAATGAGATAGTGTGGGACAATGAAGATTCATAAGTTATTCTCTTATTTGATCAATTAGAATTTCAGCTGGTCCAACAAAATGAAGAGTTATAGTGTAGACCAAAGTATTAACTGCATCTTTTTGGTCGACATAAACAATTCGCTAGGTAAAATTACTATCAGT
Source organism: Macadamia integrifolia (assembly GCF_013358625.1). Taxonomy (NCBI): domain Eukaryota; kingdom Viridiplantae; phylum Streptophyta; class Magnoliopsida; order Proteales; family Proteaceae; genus Macadamia; species Macadamia integrifolia. The sequence goes on from NC_056566.1 coordinate 17,439,066, forward strand.
TAATTGTTCAGTGAGTTACTATGGAATACGGGTCACAGCGTTGATAAGTTGTTGTCTAACTTCTTCAGACAGATAGAAATCCCACCAACCACGAAGTTGACCAGAAAATCCTGTCGCTATCATTTTAGCAACATCAGAATCAGATGAATGATTTAGTTTTGCGACTGTGGCATACATAAGCATCTGTTTCAAAAGATTGATGATTTGATATTCAAATAAACCATCAATATTCCACTCAAAAATTGTATTACCATCGATCAAAAATTAGCAGGTTCTCCTTCTACTTCAAACTGAAGGTTGACGGAGAAGGTCGAGGGTAATAATAGCTTGTCGAAGCGGTAGGCATAACTTTTCGAGCTTTCCTCATAACTTGATTAAGTTGAGGAAGAGACTCAGGAACTGCTGCCTGTTGAGGTAGCATAGACTGAAATTCTTTCTCTGCAAGTTCTATTTCAGAATCTGAAGGTTCGGCAAGAGAAAGAGTCAGGGCCTGGCTGTCTTCTAATTTCCCTTTAGAAACCTAGATCTTTTGGAGTCAGGTAACAATCTCATCAAGAATGTTAGACTCAGTTTTTTTTTATTTTCTTTTTTGAAATATTCAGGGTTGGAGGAGGTTTAAATAAGACAGACTGATTGCTTATTGATTGAGAAACAGATTCTGTTGGCTTACTTCTAGGTTGAGAAGCAGAAGTTGGCCAAACATACTCAATTTTAGCATGAGAAGTAGACGGAGTAGAGGTTTTCAATGAGTCTACTATTCTCTCAATACGATCAGTTTGGTTTTCAATAGACTAAAGACATAGATTAGTAAAGTTATTTTGTTCAACAACTTGACTAAGATGAAATTCAGTCAGAGGAGAAGATGTATGGCTTGAAGTTTTAAGAGGAACAACCATCTTGTTTTCACCTATTCTTAAGGCTTGAAAGGGAGGATGAATAGACTCAATTTCTGTTCGGTCTTTTGAGACATAAGTGGTTGTTACCTTCTTGATCTCACTAACCTGATGAGGGTTAGAGGATTTATTAAGAAGATAAAGTTTTAACCACTGGAAGAAGTGAAGGTTTATTTGATGAGTTTCCATGTGAGAAACTCATTTCTCATGAAGCTCTTTCCGCTCAAAATTAGAAGGATAATGTTCTTCAAAAAGCTTTCTCTTTCCTTCGTTCTTAGCGGATCTGTATTCCTGAAATAGGAATTTCTTATTAATTTGGAATTTGGGCTCTCTCGTGATATGAAGCATCATGATTCCTGAAGGGGTTTGCATATCAGATGGGGTTGGAGAGGAAGACCCAGTTTCCCTCTTAATAGGAGTAAAAAGAGGCTGGAATTGAGCCTGGGATTGTTCTCTTTGCAGAGGACCATAAATAGGTTGATTAACCTGGGAAGGTGTACGGTTGGTAACCTGAAGGTTTATGATTCTATCATAATTCTCATTTTGAATTATAGAAGTAGAAGTATGAGAAGGTGCTTGAAATAAAGGATATTCAGAAGAAGAAATTACAGAAGAGGTTAGTCTTTCTTGAATCATTGGATCTATAGTCGAAAGTAATTTCAACATCACCAGAAGGAAGCTGAGTGATGCATGATGGAGAAGTTCTCATGGGTGGCTAAGGTTGAGCCACAAAGGTTAAGGTCCAAGAGTCAGAAAGATTAACTTCTGACCATCTGATACATCGGGGCACAAAAACTTGAGATCTTTCAGAATTGGCCTCAAAACAGACAGTTGGACCATTTAGATCTATAACCTTAGCATTTGGGGCACAGGTGGTCATTGCCTTGTAATAGATACGATAAATTACAACAATATTCTACGTACCTGGGAGAATGTCGTATCCAAAAGTCCTTAAAGTAATGACAACACCATTTAGTATATTTGGATATGTGAGGGACATAGGTAGATTTGGTCTATTTTAAAAATAGACGGATCCTACACAGAGGCTGGTCTCAACAAGACCCATTAGAGATTCATTAAAACTATTCATTCTCGCATCTCTAATGACAGCAAAGACAACACTATTTAACCCTAGGAGAGTTAAGAGTTTCAAAGCGACCTGAACTAGGCCGATGTGGATAAACTTAAATCCACGCTCTCTATGCCTCTGAATCTGGGAGCTAGTCAAAAGTTGAATTTGCTCTTCATCAGAAGAAAGAGTATGTGTGCTTTCGCATGTCTTAATAACATAGTCACTATGAAATGCGAAAGTGTCTTTATAATATACCTCAGATTCAGGTACTTTGGAAATGGTATAATTATTTATAGCTACTTTAAGATTACGAAAAACCACTTCTTCGGGATTGTGGACTGAGTCTTGAGTCCTTCCGGATGTGCTAACCTCAGAAGATGAAAAACTCCTTAGCCTGATAGCTTCCCTCGCAGCTTAAATCCGACCTTCATGTGATCCTGATAGTAAATGATATCAGAACCAAGTTAAAACAGGTGTCAAAGTCGTAAGGACCATTAAGTTGGTAGTGTTTCACCTTTGGTCGTATAGACCTACACCCAAGTCGTGTCGACCTACACCCAAGTCGTACTCAACCGTGTTGCCACAGATAGGTGTTTGAAGGTGAAAAGGTATTGACAGTAAGCGGGATTGACAATAGGATATATTGACTCGAGACCCTTATTGACTCGAACCTCTATAGCATGGTTTCATACTTTAAAAAAAAAAAAAAAATCCAATAAAAGAACATATAGATTGATCTTCAAGCAAAGGTGACTTATGGATCTACACCTGTTGTAACCTTATGGAACAGAACACACCTGTCAAATTCTGAATTATTCTTGCATTGTGTGATCTACACCTATTGTAACCTTATGAAACAGGACAATCCTGTCAAACTCTGAACTTCTCTTGCTTGCATTGTCTGGAAAAAGGATGCGTCTGTAGCTTGAATGTTGTGGCTTACCAGTGTTATCATGTACAGACATACAATTCTAAACATGGAGGCCCTTGAATTTATAAAGCCAAACATGAGATCGTTTCCCTTCTACAGACTTAAAATTGAAAACAGAAAGGGGAGAGAGAGAGAGAGTGTGTGAAACAAGAAAGATCAACCAAGAGGAGGAGATCAAAATGAAAGTTTTCACTAATGATTGCATCATAGTAGTCTCTAGTCTTCGCAAAAAAACAGAGAAACTCAACCCTCCTCGGACTGGACTAAGATGGCAAAGCAACTGAATAGGAGAGAAACATGAGAGCTCCCTTTGTGGTTCCACACAGACAAAGGGACATTCCAATCTCCATCCTTAATATCTCAGAAAAGGAAAAAACTGCTAAATCCCATCTACTAATTACACTGGGACTGCCCTGCTATAATCTGCACTAGTCCCACCTTCTCCACTGGTCCCAGTTTCATCTTCATCATTCTCACCTGACATTTCCTCTAGTGATCTACCTTTTGATTCAGGTACTAAAAAGGTAAAAACCATGCCAAGGAAGTTAATCACACCCAGCACGATTAGTGAATTCTTGACTCCAATGCCTGGTGGGTACCCTGCATCTGTCTCCTTCGGGTCCTGGCTTTGTGCTGCGTACAGGAACCCAAATGCTCCAACAATTGCCCCTGCCTTCCCAGATGCTGCTGAGATACCATGGCATGTTGATCTGAGTCTGGCTGGGAAAATCTCTGCTGGTACGACGAATGTGGTAGCATTAGGCCCAAAATTTGCGAAGAAGAAGGTCAGGGAATACATGATCACGAACCCAATTCGGTTCTCTGACAACGTCCAGTGGTGATAGGGAATGGCCAGAGCAAACATGAAGACTGTCATGAAGAAGAAGCCCATCAATTGGATTGCGAACCGCCCAATGACATCGATCAAAGCTACAGTGAACCAGTACCCAGGGACAGTACTGCAGAGGGCAATAAGCGTTTGTGCCCTCGCAATTTTGTATACCTCTTCAAGTGCACTCATGGTGCTTGCACTTGGAATCCACCCAATAGCAGAGAAGATATCCTTCTGGAACAAATTTTGACTGTAAAAAGCAATGTCCAAGAAGAACCATGTGGTAGTGGTTCCAAGCAAGTGAAACCCATGGCGACGCAGAAACTCCTTAGAGAACAAACCAAAAGAGCTATCCCTCTCTGCCAAATCTTCAATCTTCTCCTGTTCAGCTTCAATTTCTACCTGCAGAACCCTTGCCATGTCTGATGCAGCTTGTTTAGCGTTCTTAGCAACAAGAGCAGTGTAACGAGCAGTCTCAGGCATTTTCATACGCCAGTAGTAAGTAAGCAGAGCTGGTAATGCACCAAACATCAAAATAATTCTCCACACAAAGTCAGCCTGAGGAACTGTTGAGGTAACATGGTCTTGTTCGTAAGATGGGGCAGGGTACCCGGCCTTGAAAGAAGCTGATACAATAATTGCAACCATCCCACCAGCTAGAATTCCAAATCCTTGCATTGCAAACACAGCAGCAATGAATGCACCACGAGTTTTCTTGTTGGCATACTCAGACATAATAGTTGCAGAGAGTGGGTAATCACCACCAATGCCAAAACCAAGCCAGAATCTGAAGAAACAGAGTGTGGCTATGACACCAGTTGCAGTATGGCCAAAGGATAGACCTGAAGCAATAGAGCAGATGACCATGAGCATGAGGGTCATACCATAGACACGCTTGCGACCCATCTTGTCACCCAACCAGCCAAAGAAGAGCTGGCCAGCAAGTGTGCCACAGAACGCAACACCATTGACAGCAGCTGCTACATTAGGGGGTAATGTTCCTGGCTTTGAGGAATTGGTGTCGGTGTAATATATCCGGCCAAGTAATTTGGTGACCAATGAGATGCAGAAGAGATCGTAAGCATCGGTAAAGAAACCCATGCCAGCAATCACGATTGCTGTGAAGTGGTACCATTGTGTCTTCGCTATATCAAGTGCATTAAGCACTTGCAATTTTTCCCTGGCCATGAGGGACTAATAAGACTCCGCTACCCAACTCAAGCACCTAGAAAGAAACCTGCAAGAGATGAACAAAAGAGAGATTAGACCATAAATTCAACCAGTTTGGTGGACATATTTACTCTTTTGTCAGGTATGCAAGTAATCACTTGGTCGAACCGAAGGGGTTAGCGTAATTGGCTTGGGGGGACACAATACTCTGCCTCAACAAGCGAGGCCTCATGATCAAACCGGACTGACCCGATACTGTATAAAGAGTATGTGACCCCATGACTAGTCAAGTCAAAAATTCGGATACCTGGGTAAAAAAAAAAAAAAAGTAATCAATTGATCGAGGTGACTCAGATGGCAACTCAACCAAGTTGGCTCATGTCAGGGTCTAAGTACATGAACTCGGTAGAGGCCTAGAAAGTCACAACTAGGATAGTGGGTTGATTCTTTGGAAGATGGCAAGTAGGATAAGTAATCCCCCTCTCACCCCAACACCACCCAACCCCCCCTTTTCCCTCTTTGGAGGCTTAGAACATAGTTTCTCAGACGTGACATGATTGACGAAGAGAGAAACGTTTCAGGGGTTCCAACCTCCAACTGATAACGGCCTCTGAGGGGAAAGTAGAATCCTTGATTCCCAAAAGTCAGAACAGGAAGACAAAATCGAAAGGCAAGATTGAAAAGCAACCAACAAGGAAGATGTAAGTCTGGAAAAGTAGAAGACAACTGCGCTATTGCAAGTGGGTAGTTGGGTACTAGGGTCCCATGAAGGTCACGGGATCCTCTCTGCTTCGAGGAAGAAGAGGGGTTTGAGAGGTGGGTAGTAGGGAGAGGTAAAGATATAAAATATCTTTCTTGCATCAAAAGGAGTTTGGAAAATGACCAGAGGGGGGCTCTGCTGATTGCGAGAGAGAGAGAGAGAGAGAGAGAGAGAGAGAGAGAGAGAGAGCCACAGGTAATTTTTGTAATTTTAACAAGAATAGAAAGATCAATTGGTTGAGTAGTATTAGTAGAACACAAAAAGAGAAAAAGAAAAGGGATGAAGAAGAAGAAAAGTGAAACCCAGCTCAGAATAGAAACAACGGAAAAATCCATGTTTAGTTAAGGAACATTGGGCTCCGCCAGCACAGGAAAAAGCAGAAGAAGCCAATAAGAAATGAGAGCAACCTTTACAAGGGCGAGAGAAAAAAGAAAACAGGGGATTTAGAATCTTTGGAAATCCATTACCCACTTGATAACAACCACATGCCCACTTTCCCATTGCTTTCCCCCATTTCCACGTGAATCCAACCAACATAGAACCACAGAATTGACCGAAATAATAATACTAATAATAATAACAAAAACACAGTAGCTCAAAGAATCGGTTAAGTTGAAGGAAACCAGAGAAAACAGATAAGATAATAAAATTTACCAAGAAAATAAAAGGGTAATAATGAATTAGTTGCAGTGATTGAGGAGGAGATGAGGAGGAAGGTAATGGGTCACTGTATGGTAACCGTGTGGAGCCATGGATTGAATAATTGAATAGCAAATTATTTTGGGAAGTGGACTCCATCAGGTGGTCAATTTTCAAGGGTAGAGACTTAAGAATCAAGATCTCTTTAATAGGAATGTTGACTCATTAATTCTGTTGCTCAATAACGATAAAATATCAATAAGCGGTCCAGTGAATAGCTGGGTTTGAGATAACTAGATCAGATCATAGGAATAAGATAAAGGAATTAAAAACTACAATATACTCAAAGGGATGAAACTTTCAATAAAAACCGCGATTCTGTCTTTTCTCATTTGCAGATTAAACCCGCAATGGCGATAAAACCAGAAATTGAAAAAAAACGAATTTCGGATAAGAACCCAGAAAGGAAACCGATTCACTGAGTCTGATAACTCTTATTCCGTCCCAAAGAGAGAGAGATAGTGCTTGATTATGAAAAATAAATGAGTAAACTGAAATGGTGAAAGTTTAACAAAAAGAAAAACGAAACGAAAAGAGCAAACGTACCTTGGGAAGGTAACTTTGTTGTTCAGAAGCTTGGAAGCTCAGCTAGAACAGTGACCTGTAAGTAGAAGCTTTTATTTGAAATCAGTAGTCCCAGAGAGTCTTAAACAGAGGAAAGTTTAGAGAGAGAGAGAGAGAGAGATGAATTTGTAACTCAGGAGGGGAGAAGTTAGGATGGAGGGATATCGGGAGTGTGTGTTCCGTATTTAACCTCCTCCCCCATAAATTGGACCCTTCCCGTGAGCATCCATCCTTGACTAGAATATGCCTACCCCAGTTCCTTACTTCCTTCCCTACCTCCAAAGGCCAAAACAACAACGTATCGCTCTCTCTCTCTCTCTCTAACCTACAGTCAATGGTCTGGCTCTACCATCCTTGTCCCTTCCCTAGTCGTCGTTTTCCCACTAGTTTTAAGCGATAGGGAAATAGAGAAGACACCATCGCAGGTGCGGTGTTGAGTTTTCTACGGAAATTATTAATTTCTCCTCTTATTTTTCAAACGGATAAGCTATTTTATTCCAATCTGACGGCCTAATCATAGAAAAGTGGCATGCATTTGATATCTAACTTCTGACTTGAGTTTCTTTGTACCTTCTCTCGACACCCAAACGCGGCAATGATGAAGTCATTATATATTTTTTTTTCCAGTTTCCAGTTCCCACCTTATATTCGTCTGCACATGTTTTATTCGCGTAAAGTTAAATCAAACCTTAAAAAGTTAATGAAAAATAATTTTTTTTTTTAATTATTTCTCATTTCAGGGTTTCAAAATAAGTTTTCCATTTCTATTGAGTCAAGGGGCAAAGAACGCAAACGACAACTATGTCGGCCTAAGGTCGACTTTGAATATTCTCTCTCTCTCTCTCTCTGGAAGAATGAGGAGGGACTTTGAATTTTGAGCCAATTCAGAGGATATCCATTCTCGTTTGACGAAATAGCTGAAATACAGAGTATTTGAATCATGGAATTAGGTATCAGTATCGATGCAGTATTTTTAGATTTATTTATTTTTAAATATTTTTTTTTACTATTTTATCTTTACAATGACACCGATAAATAATAGGCCAGGAGAGGAGAGGTCTGGTCTACCCCTGTTTTTGGTAGAAGATGACTGATTTATCAAAGATTCTATGTTCGTAGTTTTATGTGTTTTGAAAAATTACATGATTATTTTTTTTTTTTAATCTTTTTATAAAATTATCTATTTAAATTTTAAGTTAACAAAAAAATTTAAAATTAAATTTGAGTTTATAAGATTATTCACTCAAAATTTCAGTTAATATTCTATCAAAAAAAAAATTCGATTAATAAAAATACTCAAAATCAAGTTTGAATTTATAATATTATCCAAAATAGTGATTTTTCATCTTCCACCTATAATCAGATTTTTTTTTTATAACTAAAACTTTGAATAGATAATTTTGTAAATCTAAATTTAATTTTAAATATTTTTATTAACTTAGACTTTAATCTGATAATTTTATAATAGAAAATCTAATTTTACATATTTTTATTACCTGAAACTTTTAGTGTCTGTTTGGTATTGTTTCTGTTCCAGAAACGCCGTTTCGTATCAAAAACGAAAATTTCAGTTTCTGTGTCAAAATGTAATTTTTAAACAAAAAAATGGTGTTTCAAAATTTCAGATTGTTAACGGGAACGATATTTTTTTTTTTTTGTAAAATGGAACGAAACTAGGAATAGAGTTCCATCCAATCTCGTTTTTTCAGTTTTTTTTTTTCACTTTTTGTTCTAAAAAAACAGAAACTGACCATAAATACACCAAACAAACAGAAGATTCTATTTTTTTGTTCTAATAGAACAAAAAATTTCAAAAACATTTTTGAGAACAATACCAAACGGAGCCTTGTGTGATTAATTTTATAAAAAGAAATGTAAAAATAATCAATCATGTAATTTTCCCTCCTTTTAGAGTTGATCCCAATATATATATTTTTCTTCTAGGTCAAGCACAGCGATGGGGTGGGTTGGGTCGTGGGCCCCGTGGCTTCGTCATCGTGGATGTGAGATGTGGGACCCACTGGTTAGGACAACAGCGTGACATAAGAGAGAGTCAGAGAGGAGTTGGGAAATTGGACTATCGGCTACGAACGGCACGGCCAAGCGACCTTGTTAGTTAGGGCAAACGTGTTCCACCGTGGTAGTAGTTAAAGCTTTTGATGACCTCACAAGATGAGGAATTGACATAATTAATTAAGATTAAGACATTCATATACGTACATATACATGTGTGATGTGTACATTATGGAAATGGACTTAGCAAATCATTAACTATCCTTCCTCGGAAACTCAATCCAATTAGGCAATTACAAAATCATTAAAGAAGAACCAACTCAGTGTGTTTGACTCACAACATTTGAATTGAATATCCTAATCATAATAACCAACATTAACCAACATTAACGACAAATTAACATCAGTAACAACAACATCTTTTCCCAGATGCCTTCTTCTTCAGCTTATTTCCTCCCGAGTCCCATTCCCGATTCCTGACAAACACACAACTCCACTCAGTGAGTGACTCACTGCCTCAATGCATAATCCAAATAACAAAGATAGTAGGGGTGAAAAAGGTCGGATCGGGTCGGATTAGGTTTGGTGTCTTCTGCAATGGTTGAATTAATCTTGATTAACTTATTTTTATCCTTCATATCTTATATATTAAAAAATTATAAAAAAATAAATACCATTAAAAATCTTAAATTCTAATATAAAAATTCAAGATTAAATTTTGTATTCAGGTTGACAATCAACCAACCCAAGCTCACCCTCTCTCCAGTCAGAAAACTCATCCCAAATTTTATTCAGATTTAGGGCAGGCAGGGCGGATCCGACTTCTCAAGGCTAAACTTTAACCCCTAAAAAATACTATTAAGATGTAGAAACTTACCCATTAAATAAATGGTCTCAAAATGGTTAAACAGGAACTGTTCTATTGGTGTCATAACTCGTCTGTGCTACTGCGTCATTATCGTCGTTCTCACCGGAGATTTCCTCGAGTGACCTGCCTTTAGACTCCGGCACCAACAGCGTAAACAACATCCCAAAGAAGTTAACCACACCAAGCATGAAGAGGGCGTTCCTAACTCCAATACCAGCTGGGTACCCAGCGTCTGCCAACGCCTTGTCCTTGTTCTGCGCCGCGTAAAGGAACCCAAAAGCCCCCACTATGGCTCCTGCCTTCCCTGCCGCCGCCGATATCCCATGACAAGTCGACCTTAGCCTAGCTGGGAATATCTCCGCCGGTACCACGAATGTCGTCGCATTTGGCCCAAAATTTGCGAAGAAGAAGGTGAAGGCGTACAATACCACGAACCCAAGATGGTTATGATGATGCCAATGGTCGTAGGGAATGGCCAATGCGAACATAAACAGTGTCATCATGAAGAACCCCATCAATTGGATCCAAAATCTCCCTATGATGTCGATGAACCCCACCGTGAACCAATATCCAGGAACAGTACTGCAAAGTGCTATCAGCGTCTGTGCCCTCGCGATCTTGAACACTTCTTCTAGAGCATTCATCGTCTTTGCAGAAGGAATCCACCCAATATCTGAGAAAATGTCCTTCTGGAAAAGATTTTGACTGTAAAAAGCAATATCCAATAAAAACCATGTGCTGGTTGTTCCCAACAGGTGAAGCCCATGTCGACGAGCAAATTCCCAGGAGAAAAGACCAAATGAGTTGGAGGGCTCTATCGCCATCCTCTCCAACTTCTCTTGTTCTGATTCCAATTCCATGTCCAAAACCCTCCCCATATCTGCGGCTGCCTGTTTCGCGTTCTTGGCGATGAGGGCCGTGTAACGAGCGGTTTCCGGCATCTTCATACGCCAATAGTAAGTAAGCGCTGCGGGTATCCCTCCAAACATCAGAATGATACGCCACACGTAGTCGGCCTGAGCGACGGTCGAGGCCCCTGCATTGTCTTGGTAAGCAGGGGCGGGATACTTGCTCTTGAATGCGGATGAGACGATGAGGCCAACGATCCCACCAGCTAAAATCCCAAAACCTTGCATAGCGAAAACAGCAGCGATGAAAGCGCCACGGGTTTTTTTGTTGGCGTACTCGGACATGATCGTTGCGGAGAGAGGGTAATCACCACCGATACCGAAACCCAACCAAAATCGGAAGAAACAGAGTGTCGCCATTACCCCCTTTGCCTGGTGACCGAAGGAGAGTCCCGAAGCGACAGAGCAGCCGACCATGAGCATAAGCGTCAGACCATAGACACGCTTACGCCCCATCTTGTCACCCAACCAACCGAAGAAGAGCTGCCCAGCTAAAGTGCCGCAAAGGGCAACGCCGTTGACGGCGTCGGCGACATTGGGGGGCAGGGTTCCCGGCTTTTCTGCTCCTTCATGTGTGTAATAGATACGACCGAGTAGTTTCGTCACCAATGAAATGCAGAACAAGTCATACGCATCTGTGAAGAACCCCATTCCCGCAATCACAATTGCAGTGAAGTGGTAGAGTTGAGTCTTGGCAACATCAAGTGCGTTAAGCACTTGTAACTGTTCCCTAGCCATGGCTATCTGCTTCTGAGTTCGATTCCTCTACTATTACCCGTCTGTGTTGAATCACTTAATCGAATGATTCTTCTTGCAACAATGTTTCTGGGTACATATAACACTGCATAAGCAAAAAACACATGGAAGAAGACATTAGCTTATCAACTGTGAGAGAATATCAAACCGGATATCCATCCGGTCCACTCATTGATGAGGGGAAAAGATCAAGAATCTTCCTGGGTCAAGTGCCCTAGGACTTGGACTTGTAATAGGGTTTTTTTTTTTTTTTTTTTTTTAATTGCTTAGGATGTAGACTTCTCAGTCCTCACCGGAAGGGTTGAAGAAGAGTGACCACCACCACCTGGGGGAGGTGCGATCTGTGCAAAATGAACTAAAGTCTCTCTGTATACTTGCACAGTTTATAATGAAATAATAATATCTTAATTTTGGGTTCCCAAGGAGGGTAGTTGGATCGGCTGTGTTTGGTAGCCAAGGGAAAAGAAAAAGAAAAAAAAAATTGAAAAGTTATACTTTTTCTTGGATTTAAGAATTTCTTTTCGTGTTTGGTATGCCTACGATGCCTTGATTCAAGTGAAGAAGTTTTTAAATTTTAAAATTCTTATTGAAAATTATAAAGTTTTTTTTTTCTTTAAAAAAAAAATGTCTTAAAAAATACAAGAAAACATGACAAAAAAAAAAAAAAAAAAATGAAAAGAAAGTGACATTAGGTTAAATAAATTTTTAATCATTACCCAATCTCATTTACTTAAAATTTTGGAGAAAGTTTTAATTGATGTTCACCACACCATCCTTTGAGTTCACAAAACTTATAAGGTTAGATCCAACTCCTCTCCATAGAGAACATGGACCAGAGAGTGATCTTAGGGCTAGGAGGACTCAAGCACGTATCCCTAGGTCACCCCAGACCTAGGATCACTCTTTGTCCTTGGGTTTTATGAAGAGGAATCTTATCTTATAGGGTTTTAGTATGTTTTCCAATATCCTCCCATTACCTCTCGCATGCATATGAAGCCCTACAGTCAAGGGATTACCTTTCAATGTGACTCAAGGAAAATTGTCTCAAAATAGTTTTTTTTTCTTTTTAATTATTATCTAATTAGATTTTTAGGTATAATGTTTATAGGAAAAAGTATCACTGAGTTGTCGATGGACGGTACACAAACACCACTCACTCTCTCTCACTCTCTCCTCATATGAAATGACCTATCTACCTCCTATTTACTATTTACAAAACCATTACATCCTTCATTTGCTTAGCTTTCTTGCAAACTGATTACCCTTCAATGTGACTCAAGGAAAATTGTCTTAAAATATTTTTTTTTTCTTTTTAATTATTATCTAATTAGATTTTTAGGTATAATGTTTATAGGAAAAAGCATCACTGAGTTGTCGATGAACGGTGCACAAACACCACTTACTATCTCTCACTCTCTCCTCATATGAAATGACCTATCTACCTCTTATTTACTATTTACAAAACCATTACATCCTTCATTTGCTTAGCTTTCTTGCAAACCCTTCATCAGCTGTTCAATGATTCCTTGCCCAAGTAGCTTTCTTCTTCCTTAGTTTAACTAAAAGAATCAAAAGAAACACTAATTTTCCTAAGGAAAACAGTGAGGCCTTTGTGTACAATCAAGGTTTCATATATATATATATATATATATATAAAGACTTGTTTAGAATTAAATCATAGTGAAGTTGATCCAGTTGTACAATAAAGCACGTAAAATTCATCATCATTTAGAAAGTCTATAATGTCACACAAACTTTGAGGGTGCATTACGGATACATCAAATGGTATATGATTGAATTAGCCTTGCAAACCTGATACCTAATCAATTTAGATCATAACTATTTAGACCCATTCATTGAAATTTAAAATTATACATAACAAAAGTCACACTATGGATGGTCCGATAATGATAATGATAATGATAATGATAATGATAATAATAATAATAATAATAATAGTAATAGTAATCCATTGTGTACTTCCCCTCTTCATGCGCTGAAGATGCTCTCACATGCTTTCTCATTAGCCTTGCATGTAGGTGTTACATGCTATAGATTGAACGCCATGATTCTTCTACCCTTATTATTATTATGAGCCTAGGGGACCTCAAACCCTACTCTATCTATTTATTACATGAGAATTTCTATCTTTGATCTTCGACTATGACCTTAGAATAGCATATTAAAGAAAAAAATCGGAAAATGAACACTTCTATTCTCCAATGAACTTTCTTTTATTGAAAAAAAAATTATATTGAAAACAGAATAAAATCGAGGTCAAAGAATTTAGCTACTCAGCCCAAGTCCTCTCTATTCTATTTTGATGTTTTTTTTTGGCTCGGCCGGGTGCCTAGCGACCCTGGTTCTAGGTATTGGATCGATTATATTGGTCATATCGTATTGATATAGATTGTAATAAGACAAATATGCCATGTGGCTTGAAAAAGCATTACCATCTGTGTCTCAAGAAATTGGGAGGCTACTTCTTTGGTGCTTCCGCCTGCCGCTTTCCGCCAAACTGCCGAAATACGTGAAAGTCTTTCTGAGTTAGGTCCACCGTCCACGTCAACTAATAAAAATAAAAGGAAGTGGAGTTATTTCATTCATAATGGGCCAGAAAATGGGCCCCCTCCCTCTCTATCGGCTCATCTCCTCAAGTCAACTTGCCAAAGGCCCAAGTCAATGATGTGCAACAGTTCCCTAAAGACAAAACAAACTTCTGCCATGGTCCCAGTTCTCTTAGATCAGACTTCGCAATTATATAAGCTTCTGTATGATCATCAGAGGGGCAAAAGCCAATCAAACGGCAAATCATTGGCCACATATAACATGTTATAAATGACCGGTTCAAGTACGTAAAATCGAATCAAATAGGCTGACACAATACCCATTCCAATCTAGCTCCTCTCCAATTATTGGGCCACTTAGACACTTGACTGATCATCTTATTGTACGGGTGAGCATCCAACGCCTGTCCCATTCCCTTACCATTATATGAGTGAAGAGGGGTATATTTAGAAGCAAAAAGGACAAATGTTGGCTGCTCACCCTGATCATACGTGTTGCAGGTCCAATCTCTGTGTCCTTCTATCTGTAATTGGATAGGATCTTTTTCCTCCCTTATTCTATCATTTCCTTGTCTTTCTTGTAATTGGATATCCCTCTTTTGGGTTTGATCATTTGACTATTCTTTTCTTTCTTTGGTTTCAATTCATTTCAGCCATGCATAGATCATTATCTTGACCATTTAAATATCAATCCAATGGTAAGGTATAAGGGTAAAATGGACAAGAAAACAATTATTTTTCTAAACAGAAGTATCATATACAACATCTATCTTAGTCGATACAGAAGATCCAGATTATTCGTTTCAAATAGATTTGCCCTGATTTTATTTAAAATTTAATTTTACTATTTTACCCTTGGTCTATGCCGATCCATCGATACAAGATCGGTCAAATCACCGATTCCTAGATCCATTGATCCATGGTTTCGGGTCTTAAACCATTGATCCATTGTACAAATTGCTTAATTGATAATGATGGGTAAGGAAAGGAAAGGAAAATAAAAGGTTTATATTCCCAAAAATTAATGAAGTCTATCATCTAGATTGTTGCTTCGTAGTGATGAAATTTGATCATCTAGATTTCTGCCCTATCTTTCCATCCATCTTTGACTGCTAAATTTATAGGAAACTAGTTGCCAAAGAATAGAAATAGAAATTAATATAAATGGAGCTCTGAGTATGATATACTACCGGCGGACATTCAGATATTGATAAGCTTTAACAGATATTTTTTTAATATTTAATTTTTAATTTTTTTTGAAGTCTAAACTCTCAACAGTATGGATTTCATTTGGTCTTTTGGAAAATTAAAAGAAGAGAAGTAAAATTTTCAAATCTAATTAAAGTTTATGTGATTAATCCACATTATATCATAGAGGGTTAGATATTAAATAATTAAAATTTCAAAATCAACTCTTCGAAGTAGCAAATACAAGGTTTATCTATGAATAAAGTTTGATAATCAGCATTAACCTATACCTAAAATGTCAAGTTTCCAAACAATGGTTTGAAAGGTTGTTAAAAGGTCCAAATGTTGGGATCATATATGTTTTGTGGATTTGGCGATTTATAATCGTATCAGAGATGGTATGGACCAATATTGATTCTTGAGCAATTCCATATCAGTGGATCAGTACAGACCAAAGATTTAAAAAAAAAAACCATAAAATATATCAATCCAATTTTCAGAAGAAAAAACAAGGGTCATTCTAAATCGATTCTGGGTGGTCAGGAATTCAGAATCGTTATTAAATCAGTATCAACCAAGACCGATCTCAATCCTAATGCCGATTTCTAAACCATGCATGCAAATAACTAAATCTGAAATGTGATCTTATGTCAATTATACTCTATCTATTATCCATGTGAAAAAGAAAAATATATAAAGCTGCCCAAAAACAGAAGATAGCTAAACGCCTTCTTCACATGAAGGGACTGAGGTTTAGAGATTTATGAATATAATATCTTAATTTATTTATTTAAATAAATACTGACCATGATGTGAAGAAAATCTTTTTATAATAATAATAATAATAATAATAATTAATAATAATAATAATAATAATATTTTTCTCATTTTATAATTCAATTTTTGAATATGAAAAGGAGTTAAACACAATTTAGAAATTAGAGGACAGAGAAGCAAACTTCACCGGGATGGTGGACTTCCAAATTATAAAAGCTGGCATCTTTAAAGTTGTTGCAGAGTTTACAATTCTTCTTCTTGCAAGAGAACATGCGGAGCATATGCTCTCTATATTTTCTATTTTTAAAGTCAAGATTATCCCAAGACAACAGCCAAGTTCACTTAAAACAAGATTATCCTTTTACAAAAAAAAATAAAAAATAAAAATAAATAAATAAATAGCATCAAGTGAGACATTAAGAAACCTAATTGGGGCGCATATTCACATAATCCCCAATTTGCCTTAGCCATCTAGTAACCCACGAATGGATCTATTAGGAGAAGACTAACCCAAAGCTTTTGATTAAAAATTTAATTAAAAAAAATTATGCACGTTGACATTGGCTGTAAATAATTTCAAATTCAATATATTACTACGTTGCTTATCTTTTATTGAAAACTTATTTAATTAGTGATGGAGATCATCATCCATTGGGCTAAGGATAAACAGGTATTCAAATCCCTAGATTATATTAATCAGTTGTGAATTGTCTTGGATTGCCACCTTAATAAACACGGTTCTAAAGCCGCAATTTGGATTGCTGATTTATACGCCAGCAGCGCATTATCTTAATCCACCATTAGTTAACTTTAAAAAGGAACATTAAGTCCCTAATAATGCTATTTTTCAAGCTAACCCAAATTGAATTATCACCTCTGCTATAATGAATGAAGGAAAAGGGAGATGAGGGTGACAGATTGGCAAGAACAAATATGTTTTTCCATCTCTTCTTGGATATGTGAAAAATAATGGGTTTACCATAAAAAATATAATATTAAGCTCTTAACAATGCTGTCTTTCTCTCTTTAAACAATTTATATTAAGATTACTAAATCCCGTCCTATGGCCAGCGGGAGCATCAACCACGTAGGTGTAGGGCAGTCTTTTGCGTGGTCGACACCCTCGTTTACCTTCCCATTTGTCAAAATTGATGCAAGAGACATAGAGACGGGCATAGTTCTTTCTAGGGGTGCAAGGTTGGCCCCTTGGCCCGAACCTGCCTTTGGCCTACCTTGATCCCGAATAATTATTGATCCAAAAATTTTGGTCCTGAGGGCCAACTTGACCCTGGAATTTCTGATCCATAGTCAAGGTCTGGGTGAGTAAAAGTTGATGTCTTTGACCCGCCCTGAACCTGACCTTGATTTTTTACCCTGGCTTTTGGCCTGACCTGGCCCTGGTTTTCACCCACGACGTTGACTTTGGATTTTTAATTTTCTTAAGATGTTCTCATGGTTTTAAGTATCTCCGATACCGATACGATACCCTCCGATACGTATCTTAAATTTAGTCGGCCGATACGATACATTGAATTTTTTAAATCATTTCATATCGATATATATCCTACAATACATACCGATATGCATCAATACACCACTAATACACATCGATACGATACGACATGCCTCGATACTACTCTATGAAAAATATAAAATTGAGGTAAAATGTATGTTTCCGTATGTATTGGTACGTATCGGTGAGTATCGATATATATATCGTTACGTATCGGTGAGTATCAATACGTATCGGCGCTACGGTCATATAATGGCCAACATGGGTAATTTTTCAGAAAAAAAAAAAGATTTTTTGAAGGGTTTTTGTTCCAAAGTTGCTGTCAGGCATATTTCTCTCTAACTAAAGTGGAAATCAAGGTTGGGAACAAGGATTTTACATTTATGGGACAACTACAAACCTTGAATTCTTAGTACGATACCCTTAATTTAGTGTTTATGCATAATACATGTTATCAATAGTTTTTTTTAACAAATTCTTTATGCAAAAGTGTTTAAAAAAATGTTTCCTATCCATTTATGTGTGTATCTTTAGCGTATCTTAGGGTCCGTTTGATAACGTAACCAGAAACGTGTTTCCGTGATTTTCTGTTCACAGAAACACAGAAACAGCATAAATACCGTTTGGTAAACGTGTTGTGTTCT